>NC_046170.1:3694845-3994845 GCF_011064425.1 Rattus rattus
TTTTATATAAGAACACACACACACACACACACACACACACACACACACACACACAACACACACGAAACATGCACTACTACCATCACCACAACCACCACAACTACCTCTGAACATTCTGAACAGCTTTCTGGTTTTAAAACACCATGTGACTAAAGTTCAGCCAGGGTTAAGTGAACAGTTCCTCGACATTTCCTCTACCAAAAGTTTTGCACTACATGCCTTAGAAAACACACACACACACACACACACACACACACACACACACACACACAGAGTCAAGAATCTACACCTGCTATCGGAGAACTTGTTTGTCTAGGTAGCATGTTCTATTTTTGAGCAGACCCATTAGACACACTTTTGGCTCTATAGTCAGCGTATTCTCTTAAAGAAGCATTGAAATGTTCTCACTACAGAAATGTTATGCATACTTTAAAATGATGCAGGTAATAGTTATCTAGGCGATTTGGTTATTGCATGCTGTGTACATGTGTAGACACAGTTGGTACGTCTATTATAAAATGTATGTTTATTATGTGGTAGTAAAAAAAATAAATAAAATACAAAAAATGACAGTTTACTGTAACTTCTACTCCTTGGCCATTCTATATTGTATCCACCACTAAATGTCAAAGGAAATTGTAAAAAGTGTGGGAGGGGATATTTCTTCTCCCTTGTTGGAGTTAACAATTTTGTGGGCGATAGTTCGGATCATAAATCTGACCGCAATTGCTAGGGCAGAGTTACTATGTCTGAAAATAAATGCACAATGTTCTTCCCTCCATGGTCTTTCCACACAAAGGGTTTGGAAGCTATAGCCAACTTGGTATACAGCTACTGCGACATCTTCTCATTTCTTCCTTGCATGTAAACCCAACAAGCATGCCACCATTTTGTTTTCAAGGCCAATGCCTCAAGGGGGGGTTATGATGCTAAGATCCACTGGGATTTGCTAGAAGGTAGAAACCTCAATGGTTCTACCCTGCTTGAACCATGCTGCATGAGATGCTCTCTTGAGAGGTAAAACAGTGACATGGAATCATTACGAAACACATGTTATTTTCATTGTAAGTAGCTTCCCTAAGAACTTTCTAAGAAGAGGTTGTTCTTGGATTTCTTGTCTATAGTGCCATCAGAGCTCTACCCCAGTTTTAAGAGAAGGAATTTCTAGTCTTTTTTAGCAAACTAAGTTGTCTTTTGCTCAAATGTCACTAGTTTCTTCTAAAGACATTCGTGCAGGCTGTGTTTATATTCATAATTGTAGTGACCTTGTGATATTGAGAAACATCCCTTCTCATCTTTGTTCACTTCTGAGGAATAAAAGAGTATTTAATGTCAAGACCCTCTGTAGTCATGTCCCTATTTCTCTTCCATGTTGTGAAATGGAACAGATTTAACCACTCTATGTACTTTTAGTTTAACAACTTTTCAACTCAGCTACAATCCCCTCTAGTCATGTCAAGGTCTGATAACCCTCTGGAAAGCGATATTCCCAAGTGTCTCTTCTTTTCCTGTAATTGACTTTTCTGGTCAGTGCTCAGGTCAGCCATGCTGCTGTTCACCTGCCGATCTGGCATTCTCTTGTTCACACAACCGAGAGAGCCCAGCAGCTGGGGTCCAGTGCTGCTAGAGATGAACTTCCAGGCTCTCCTCATCTCCATTTTATTGATGAGCAAATAGGCTCTTCTCTGGGTCCTAAATAAGACTTGGCTTTAATACCCAATGATCCCAACATTTGCTGAATGTGGATGCAAATGACACTCTTGTTGAGATGCCGGATGGGTGAGCTGGAGTGCTATCGGGCAAAACTATACCTGGTTCAAGTCTTACCTCTATCCCTTCCCATCTCTTGTGCCCATTGCAGGGACAGATTGCATTTTTTTTCCTCTCATGTTTGCAAACCAGAGATGTAATAATCTCCTCACAGAAAGAGTTTGGGGATAAAACAAGTCCCAGGCAAAAATATAGCACCTGATGCACAAAAGATGCCCTAAAATGTGAGTTAGCCTCAATTCTCCAGTTTACAAGGTTGTTTGAATGCCTTATCCAATGACACTTAGGATTTTCTTGATCTAATCTTCAGCCTGCGGGCAATGCATGCCATTGGGTGTATAAATACATTCTTCTCCAGAAAGAAAAAAATATAAACTATAGAAGCGCTAGTATAACCCTTTATTTAAAAAGTTCTCCATATACCCAACTTTTATTATTCATGCTTCCATGTCTCTGTCTACAAAATGATTAGGTTGAACCAGATCCTCCCGAAGGCCTTTCCATTCTTACTTTCATCTATTATTCTTGTAGCAATCGAAACTATCTTTATTCTCTTCTTGAAGAAGAAGATTAGGAGAGATGTGACATTCTAAGTCACATCTTTGGGGAAGGCCTGCATCTGTCTGGTTCAACTTGATTCTCACTGATGGAAGTGTTACCACCTTTTTCTCATGCACAGGTGGAAAAGATCATATGCTTGATACATTAATCACAGTAAGTTTCAGAGGATTTTTTTAAGGCCTATCTGTCTACAGTTTGTAATTCACCCAGGGCACAACTCTTGAAAGTTGTCTGATATCCCTCTAGGTATCCAAATAGTCACTGCTGTTAAGTAAAGTTTTTGTTCCACTTTATGAAAGCATTTTATGTCATTACATCCAAATTAGCTGGAAGTATGCTTCCAGCCAACTCAGTATTTCAATAATTAGAGTAGCTGCATCAGTCATCTTTGAAGTGACATTACAGTAAGTGGAGACTCTCTGAGCGCATCCTCTGTAGCCAGCATCAATTGTGTTCCAAGTCAGATACAGGTCCACTGATATTTGCATAGAAAATCTCTTGTCTCCACCTAGGGACAATGTGCAGTTTTGGCAAAAAAAATAATAATTCCCAACTAAATACACTATTAGGATAGAAGCTAGGGTATTGTGAATCTCCAGTTATTAATTATACCGAGTGACATTTGAAACCCTTTAAAATTTTCTTAGTCCTATTATACATCTAAAATCTTTAGATTAACTGCCAGGATTGGCTACAGAGTTTTCAGGATATAATCCTTAAAATGACTATGAAGCAAATTAAATGTGTAGGTGATAGAAATTCTAGTCGCAAATACAAATTTGAAACCAAGTTAATTTGTATGATAAAATACAGAATATATGCTGAAAAAGTGTTCGTGTGCAATGTAGAATGATTGTGAATATACACCCCTTTTACTCTCTGCTCCTGTGACGTTAGATTGCTTTACATTACAAATATAAGTGACAGCATGTCACCTTTTTTGTTTTGGACTTCTTCAATTTAGCATAATGTTCTATAATTCCATTCTTGCTGATGACAATTTGAGGAGAAGGAAGAGTGACTGGTAATAATTAAAGGATGTGGGCCTGACTGAGAGAGAAATTACTCTGATGTTTATCTTCTTGAGTTCTTTCATACAGTATGCTACATGTAGCTGCTAACTGAGTACTATTAGTGTAGCTGCTAAGATAACTTAGTTTTGTTTCTTGTTGCCATGATAAAACACTGGCAAAGGCATCTTGAGGGATTTTTCTTTTCTTTTTCTCTTTTCTTTTTTCTTTTTCCCAGCTCTTAGTTCTAGACTATAGGCCATCCCTATGGGGAAGTCACAGTGTAGAGAGCTCAAGGTAGTTGAGAATGTTGCGTCATAGTCAAGGAGAGCAAAATGAGTTACCATACATGCTTATACTCAGCTTGTAGTTTTTACTTTTAAGCTGTGCAGGATCCCCTGCCTAGAGAATGGTATCACCCACTGTGGACGAGTCTTCCCATTTCAATTAATGTAATCAACACATTTCCCCGCCCCCCAACCCCAGACATGCTCACAGGCCTGTCTGATCTAGAAAATCTCTTTTCGAAGCTTGCTTCCCTGATGAATATCACCAAGTTGACAGTACTGTCATAGATGGTATATCTTGAATAGTCTCATTCGGAAAAAGTCAAGTATTTGAGATGATAAGTTGGTTGATTTAATTAATCATTCCATATTATATTCACAACTCATACTGTCACTTTTATTTTATACCTACAAATGCATGCATATGTGGATTGTCAATAATAACCGTAAAGCTTTATGTTCTCAAATCATTATAAAATTTATGGTACTAAAGGTACCAAGCCAAGGGTAGGGACCTTCTGAGCCTGGGACCAAATGCAGTTGCCTAAGTTATCCATAATTAAGGACTGGATATTTGAGTTTCGTTAACATCCATGAGTGGGAGCTGTACCTACTAATTTGATAATATTGAGGGTGCTGGTGTGTAAATTGAGTACAGTGCTATCCCTAGGTAGGTGAGTCTAGGCTATATTTAAAAAAAAAGTAACAGAATATGAACCTAGGAGCAAGCCAGGTGTCATAAGTTTCAGCTTTGGCTTTCTACATTATGGGTTATAACCTATAAGATGAAATACCACACCCCCAATTGGTTTTGGTTGTGATGTTTATCACAACAATATATAGAAACATATAACATATATGCACCTGTGCTATTCATATCTCTGGATAATATGCTATCAGCTCATTTTCCATATTTAATTTATATTTCATCAGCTGATGGATTCTGGGAATCGTAAACTGTCAGCTTAACACTGGCAGTTTTAAACTGTTTTTATAATTAAAATCTATTCTACCCTCCCATTTTAATAACACAAGATAATTTATCCATTTGTCTTAGTTGTGGTTTTACTGCTGTAAACAGATACCATGACCAAGGCAAGTCTTATAAAGACAACATTTAATTGGGGCTGGTTTACAGGTTCACAGGTTCACAGGTTCAATCCATTATCATCAAGGCAGGAACATGAGAGCATCCAGGCAGGCGTGAGCAGGCAGAGCTGAGAATTCTACATCTTCATCTGAAGGCTGCTAGTGGAAGACTCACTTCTAGGCAGCTGGCATGAAGGTGTTAAGCTCACCCCAACAATAACACACCTAATCCAACGAGGCCACACCTCCTAATAGTCGCACTCTCTGGGCCAAGCATATTCAAACCACAACATTCTACCACAATTTTGACACATTTTATAATAAATGTAGGAGGAACTGAGATTTTATAAAAAGACAGGCATTCAGCTATGATAGTGGCCTTCACTATCAGTTCATCAATGACATAACCCGATAAATAATCAAACCGAAGACTTGTTTTTACCACTTATAAAAATGTAAATGATTTTGTTTTCCACAGAGAAGTATAGTAAGAGCTAAACAGGATATACTATTAAAAGTTCCCATTATATAAATGCTTAGAAACTATTGCTACACACTCTGGCATTCAGTTCAGCATTGTAGCGTCTACATGATTAAGGGGATAGACAAGTCGTATGTGCTTTAACTGTATCTTTCCCACATTTCTCCTAAGTACCCATCTCAGTGACCTTCATCTCACAATAAAACAAGATCATAGCGTTTAAATTAAGGCATGTAGAGTATCTGGGAAAGTGCTCGAGATGCGATGAGTGTGCCTCATGGGAGAGCTACTGCTGTTGCTGCTACTGGAGACATGGTGATCTATTAAACCGCGAGCACCATCAGTTTACAAATGCACACATATTTCATCCCCTAATATATATTCAGCACCAGAAGCCCAACGTGGAGGAGAGGCTCAAATTGTTTAATGGATGAATGGATGATGATATGTGCTATCCTAAATTTAGATGGGGACACTGTGGTAGTTAATACTCATTGTCAGCCTGGCTGGATTTAGCATCACCATGGAAACATGCCTCTAAAACTATTTCTTTCAAAGAGGAAAAGATCCACCCTCAATGTGGGTGATGCTAGCCCATGGGCTGGAGTCCCAGGCTAAAGGGAAAATAGAAAGCGGGATGGGCACCTGCATTCATCTCTATTTGCCTCATGACTACCGATGTGGTATGACCAGGTACTCCATTCTCCTGCCACCATAAGGACTTGAACTACACAAGAGACCACATAAGTCCTTCTTTCCTTGGTTATAACAAGCTATTTGTCAAAGCAATGAGAGAGTAACTGATAACAGACATGGGCTCAGGAAAGGGATGTGTGTCCTACTGCTCAGAAGTAGAGAAATATCCTTTGGCAACTCATCATGGAACAGAGCAAGTGCATATTGTCTGGGGAGAGAGGAAACCCAAATTTCTGCATTTACTCTACCTCTGACTTTCTCTTTGGCCCTGTTGTGGTCTCTTTTTTGAAACCCAGGTTCCCATCAAAGGGAAACTGGCAGTGGTAGGGTATGATGGGGGATAAGAGCATGCAAGCTGGTGTTCTCCAGGCTGCATGCAGCCACCAGCACATGTGCCTTAACGTGCACTTGGGGGATTGTAATCAGGGTTTACTAAATGTGAACCAGAAAGAGTTGTAAATGACCCTGGTGCTATTTGTATTTTGATGCTAATTCTGCTTCCCCAAGAGAGGCTGCCTTGGAGGAGGAGTGAGTCACATACTTGGGTGACTTCATGTGAACTTTCTCCCCATTTTAACTTGTAAAATAAAGGCTAGAGTTGGTGATTGGGCAGTGGAAGGAAAGATGGAGCTGAAAAGTTTTAGAGAGAGAGGGAGAAAGAGGAAGAGGGGAGACAAGGAAAGGAAGGAGAGAGAAAGATAGAAGAAGAGGATGTAGAACAGAAGCACATGGCCTAGAGAAATTTTAAGTTGCAAGGGACTTCATAGATAGGGAATGGAGTAGTGTGGGGCTCGATCTGCCCAATCTAGGTGTGCAGCTTATACCCATACTGAGTTGTGTTTTCCTTCCACAGGCTTATTTGGGTTGGAGATTTACCGTAACAAAAAAGTATCACATGTAACTTCAGATGTACATTCTCCCCCCTAAACCTTAGGAGATCTTAGAATATATAAGAGTATCCAAACTGGAAATGAAGAAGTTCAATTGTTCCTATTTGTAGAAGATCTGATCTTTTATATGAAAAGCAGAACGATCCCACAAATCTCTATTACGTTTAATAAATGATTTCAGCAAAGCCATAGGTTACGAAGTCAACATACACAAAACATCAGAGTTTATAGTAACAATGAGGTTCTGAAAAGTCAGGGAAACCATTTATAACAGCTACAAAGACAAAATAGAAATACTTAGAAATACATTTTGTCAAGGAAAGGGGAAACCTATACTAATGAAATATTGATGAAAAATGAAGATAGAGATAAATGAAAGCTTCACCAGACTTTCCAGAATAAATCTCCTGATAGTGAAGCCCAATAATTTGTGCCTCACTTACCACACCAAATGATCCTGGCAAGAACCTTAAGACAGAGGATGACTATCTACATTCAACAAACATTCTAACACGTATGACTCTCAGGGTGACATCAACCCAAAAGAAGTGCATGGGGATGAAAAATTATAAGGAGAATCCTCAAGCCCTCAAGACAGGAAGTTAGACAGTGAGTATGACTCCAGGCATACAGAATTTTTTTCTGAGTAGAACATCTATTGTCTGTTTGCTGCTTTATCCTGGCTCCTAGGCTACAGAAGTTTGTCCTCTCTTTTTCCCATCCACAAGATGGATTATAAAAACATTATCATCCCTGGCGAGGGAAAGATAAAGACATTAACTCCAGGGGCTTTGGGGACATGAGTGAGGAAACGTGAGTTCTTTCACAAAGGCACACTTGTTCATTACTCTGCCTCTATGTTCTCCATTCTTAAGGAAGTGGATCATGTTTTAAGAGTTAGGTAGGTAGATAGGTAGGTAGACAGACAGACAGACAGACAGACAGATAGAACAAAGTTTTTAGAGATAGCATGTGGGCTCCCTTCCCGGAGCAAGAATGTATTCCATTCCTGGATTTAACTCTTTTCTTTTATAGTCCAAATTTCCAGGGCAGGGGACACAGTTGAGTGACAGATCATTTCTCATTTCAAAGGCTTATTTCCCATAGCTAAATATATGAGATTCCTGATAAACTAGGAGCAAGAAGGAGTGGTGAATGAAGCTCACTGGGAGAAATGTTCATTTTTTTGAAGGCTGGAAAAAACCTCTTTACACTCCTTATCAAGACTAGGGTCATTGGCTTCCATGGAAGAAAATATATTTATATATTACAATACTGTGCAAATACAAAAGTCACAGCTTAGCTATCCCACAAAACAGTGAAGAATAATTTTTCTTACCTGCAATCAGAAGGGCAAAGGCTCCTAGGGTGACATGCTTTCCTCAAACAAAGAATAAGTAGGAATTTATTAAGGAGACTTATTCATATTTATATGGAGAGGTGCTTTGCAGAAGGTATATTTCTGCATATATTCAATTTAAAGGTACATACTTCTGGCCATGCCATTTGATTCAGAATTCAAGAAAAAATGCAGCAGAAAAGCACACCCATATATTCTGTGGTGACATTGTAAAGCTGTGGGGTAGATGATTCCATGGGGTGCACCCAGCAAGTTTCACAGGTACGCAACAGTAACTTTCTGGTTGCTTGTGGCTTGTATCATCAGTAACCTGACAGTAAAATAATAAGAGAGAAAAGCAAGGAATGATCCAGCATAGCCTCTATAAGTAATACAGATATTCAAGAGACCAATCACTTCTTCCAGTACCCCTTCGCTTTCACATCCCAGCAATCTGAGCAATGTCCCCAGGCTCTGTGGGACCATGAAAGGCACCCTGGTTTTCAGTTGAGGAGGCTTGAGACCCCAGTGACCCTGAAAGGAACGGTAGGCATTTCACCTGACTCCCAGGAAAACAGTCCCGTCACTAGCCACAGCCCTTCATAGATGTGTGGCCATCAGTCACATAAAGGTAATACCCTAAGCCCCTCCACAGGTAGAGGACTTGACCATAGACCATGTAGGCTCAAGACAGATCTCCATTATAATGAGGTACCTAAAGGCCTGGAGGCTTAGCCAATAACCTTTTCTTCCCTGGCACTCCTCCCTGCAAAAGGTATTTAATCTCAGGCCCATCTAAGAAGTGGGATATGGTTTTACTCATCCACTTTCTGCCATGACAGTAAACACCTTAAAACTACAGACTGTCACTTTTCATCGGGATCCGCCATGGGGAGCCACAGAGAAGGCCTTTGACAACAGAGCCATTGTCTAGTGTCCCATAGAAGGCCTCCCTGTGCTCCCAGCCACCACCGCCAAGCCTGCAGCCTGCTGTCAAGCCAAGGACCAATCAGAGTGTCCCCCTCTTTCCCTTTGGCCCCAGACTAGATCCAACTCTGCAGGGCCCCCACTCCATTCTCAGCTCTTCCATGGCAACCCAGCAGCGCCTGGAAGCCCAAGAGCCTGAGAAACCGAAGACCCCAGCCTCCTTGCAGGGCCATGAACCCGCCAAACCAGCTTCCATTGTGTCCTACCTGGGCCTCAGACCATGCTTCCCCATCCCTGTCCCACCCCCACCCCGGAGCGGCATCCCACAGCTTCCCACAGCTCAACATCCACCCTGCAGCTACAGCATGGCATCAACTTCCCACGTCCTGCCTCCCCAAGTGGCCTGAGCCCTGTGGCATGGCAGATACAAGACCCCAAAATAATCCTACAAGGCACTGGCGACAATCTTCAGGCTTTTCCTGACCAAAGGAAAGAGCACCTTTTGAGAAGAGTTGAAACAGATCTGCCCCCAGTCCCCTGCACTGTGACAGTGCCTAACATCAGCAGGTGTCTGGTAACAACAGGATTTGGCTAGTTTACATCCCCAGGTGGTGGCCACCATTTTCTAATGCTACATGTTCTTGTAAAGTTCACACAGGAAAGGCTGAACACCCATAGTAAGTGGAAATGGAATTTCCACTCTATAAACACTTCAGTGTTTAGTATAAACAACGGAATAGGGCTTCCTGTAAATTACTGTTATCTTAAATGCACGTTATGTTTAATCTCAGCTCACTGAATTGCTGTGTTATGTAAGGCAGCATTGATGAGGTGAGAACAATTTCCATGTGATTTGCAAGAGGTTATTGAACACATAAAGGCATTTTTATTCACCCTAAGGTTCCAAATTGGTGTAATGTAGGGATAGCCTGAGGTAAGTATTTCCTTACCAAACTACAACTCAACTGGGGTACCTGTTCTTCCTTCAGTTTTGTCAATGCGAAAATGAGTTAGGCCTCAGGATGCATGTTCAAGGTCCGCCTGACTACTGACACTGTCTGAGCTTTATTCATGTCGTGTTTTTGTATAATTTGTGGCTGTGCAGATATCTAAGGGGTACTGAGCACATTCATTCCCTGGTGTACGAAGGATAGAGGCAGACATGTCTGTCAGGCTTTCGGCCACTGTAGCAAATACCAGAAGCAGCAGCTTAAAAGAAGAAAGCTCTCTTTTAGCCTGTGTCAGCAGATTTCCATCCGTCCATGGTCAGTTTCAGGACCATGGAGAGGGAAAGCATCATGGTTGTAGCAGGAGAATGGAGTAGAGTTTGATCACCTTCTAGCAGCTTAGGAGGCAGTGAGAAGGGATGAGGGTTGGGGAGGAAGGGAGAAAGAATACACACACCCACTTCCTACCTCCTCTAATAGAAACAAACGTTTCACAAGGCCCCCATCTCTGAATTTAAACTAGTTCACCAATGGGGCTGGCCTTGTTATTGATGAATGCAGAGACCTCATGATCTAGTCACTATCCCAAGGCCTCACTGCTGAATACTGCTTGTGTTAGGAACCAAGCCTGTAATAACAGAGGTTTTGAGGAACACATCATATTCCAATACTAACATTAAAATTTGAAAAAAAGCCACTAGGTAGGCTGAGAATCACCTCTAAAACCACAAGCTCCTTCTGTTCCACCTTTTCCTCAGTGTCTCTTTCTATGGAGTCTTTCTTAATAGAAGCCTTTAAAGCTCTTCTCCAGTTCTTCCCTTGCTGGTCTTTTGTTTGCTTATTCTGAAAACCTCTCCAAACCCATCCCTTGTTCTGCTGGTCAGCACAGGGAACCGCCCTCCTTAGTTCCTTGGACTCTTGGTGGCTTCAGCTACTGTGAGACACTGAACAGAAGATTAGGGAGGAAAATACCTGGGGAATCCCTATCTCCCCACCTTTCAGAAGCATCAACAGGAAGTCACCCCTTGAAGAATCCCTTGTAGAATCCATCTCCGCTCCTGTTCTAGCTCCCACTGGAGAAGCCTCCCACACTCTCCTTCGCTATGACACACCAAGGGAGTAGCAGGTTTGGACTGGAACTTTGACCTGTCTGCAGGTCGTTTTAACTGTTGAAACACTATTTGCATCTTAACCCACCCACCCTGGGTAAACAATTTGCTATATTAAACTCCCTCTCAGCTTTATGTACTTCCTGTTTTCCTGAGTGGCCAGACAACATCTCAGTCCCTAAAGAGAAAGACAGCCTGGAGCCATGCAAAGAGCCTTCATTCACCCGAGTGAGGAAAGACTAACTTTCTGCTTTTCCATCCTAGAGGCTTCCAGCAAGGTCTGTGACCCCTGGCCAGTGATAAAGATACTCGTTTCTTGGGCTTACTGGGTAGGTTTTCACTGATTTCACATATAAAATGACCTGGGTCACAGTAGATGCTTACAGACCTAGAATTGAATTCCTTGATAACCACAAGAAATAGATTCATCTACTTTTCTGGTTACTCAGTTCCACGTTATTAGGCCTTCCGCTATTTCAAGGATACAACCTACGTCCTTTGTAGTAAAGGAGATTTGAAAGTAGACCGGAAGAAAGCAAAAGAAGGAAAAGCCAAGCCAGGCATGGCGGCACACATCTGGGATCCCAGAGTTGGAAGGCATAGCTGGATAGATCTCTGTGAATTTGAGGCCAGCCAGTTGACACAGAAAGTTCCAGGCTAACTGGAACTTTAAGTTAAGTTATTGTGTAAAAATAAACAAATAAGTAAATAAATAAAGAGATGCAACTCCAGTTAGGAGATGGGCAAGTCCCTTAAGTAATTTTCTTGTCTCATTCGCCTATTTAAAAAACGTAACAGTTAGGTTAATTTTTATTGTCTGAGAATTTCACATATGCATGTAATGTGTTTTGACAATACAAACCCAAATTCCCTCTCCTCTTGCTAATCTTGCCTCTCTTTCCCCCATTTTCTTGCGGGTTTTTTTGTGTTTGTTTTCTTTGAACCCACTGAATCCACTTAGTGTTGCCTGGATGGGCACAGGCGTGGGATCATCTGCCAGAACAGGCGCGGCGTCTCCAGGACTGCCCCTGAGAAGTTCCCACTGCTTTCAATAGAGGCAAAAACTGGATTGCTGAAAGATATAATAGGCCGCTTATGCTGCTTCGCCAGTGGTTAGATTACAGAACTTTCTGTGCCTGCTACCTGAAGTTGCATTCCAAATGAGTCTGAAGAGAAAGTGCTAAACTATCTTGAAAAAAAAAAACCAGAAGACAGTAAACTTATTTCCTTTTAATCTTGTAAAGAAAACACAAGAGACATGGGCAAGCAGAGGGACCCAAAAAAAAAATGTTAAGAGAAATGTGATTGAGTTGGAGAATACGACGAGCCGAGCCAGGGAGGGAGAGATAAGGAGGAGGCAGCAGAGACACGAGAGATAAGCAGCTGCTTCTCTCTAATGAAGAGTCCTCCCCAACTCCCACTTCTAAGAAAATGCTACCTCAGGAACCTGTCGCAGGAGACTTAATCCACCTCTGAGGGCAGTTTGGAGAGCAAAAAGAAATAGAGGTGGCGTCGGTGGCTGCAGGGAGATCTCGTCATTTCAAGGTCATTCTCATCTCTGAGGCTCCATGAATGTGACCCCTCCCCTATTTTCTTGAAGTGAATGACTAAAGGCAGTATTCAGTACTTCACGATTTCCTTTTCTTCTCTCTGTGTGTGAATGTTCACACACGTACCATGACAGACATGTGCCAATCAGAGGACAACTTAGGTGTCGGTCCTTCCCTTCTACCTTGTTTGATCCAGGCTCTATTGTTCGCCGAGGCTGATGTCAGGCTGGCTGATCTGTAAGTTTCTGGGGATTCTCCTGTCTGTAACTTCTGTGCTCCTAAAGGAGCATTGAGCTGGCAAATGCATTCTTCAGCATCTGGCTTTACGTAACCTGGGGATCTGAACTTAGGTCCTCTCTGACGTGTCAAGTACTCTACCCACAGAGCAATTTCCTTAGCACAGTCCTTAACTCTTTAAGGAGTGCATTTCTCTCTCTTTTTTTTTCCCAGAAAAAAAATGTTCACAAGCCATAAGCCATTCATTTCTAAATTGCTAGTTCTTTTCCAAAAACCAGCCATGGGAAGAAGCCGCCCATGGCTACTCTGCTCAGAGAGCAACAAGGACATAAGGAGTTTGGGTGCAAATATCCACATCTAGCTATGTGTGACTGCATACCTGTGGAGATTGGGAGGACTACTCATGAGCCTTATCCACTCCCTCATCTAATAATGTTCACAGACACAACCTGGGATGGACCACAGCATTTTTTGTATAACTCTGAGGGAACTAAAACTCAGAATGGTGAATGACACACCAGGGTCATTTGAATCTAAAGTCTTGTGTATCTAGGCCAAATATGTTTCCTGAACACACACACACACACACTCTCTCTCTCTCTCTCTCTCTCTCTCTCTCTCTCTCTCTCTCACACACACACACACACACACACACACACACACACACAGTAAATAAATAATAGCACTGACTCAGAGGAAACTAGCTTCATATCTTACGCAGTACAATACTGAGTTCATGATAATACTTATCAATCAATACAATGGGCAATATTTTATATTGTTGCTTAGAGATAGGTTAATAGTCTAAGCAAATCACAGGCATAAATGAATGTCTATAATTCGTCCTAATGGGTCTCATCTTACTATTTTATGCTTCTCTGAGACACAAAGACTTTATCCACTTAACCCAAGGCCACACAGATTGTAAACAGCAAATGAGGAATTTGAACTGATGTAGTGTAGCTAGAGTCAGTGCTCTAGATGGCTGTGTTAGCCACTAGATTATCCACCATGTTTGTGGAGTTTGAAAGTGGATACTCTATTGTCAATCTCCGGGGTGGAGGCAGAGACACTGACAACAATATCCATTGTACCCTTCTTATAGAATTTTATCTCAGGCGAATAGAAAGTTAGCACCACAGACTAGGTTCTGGCTATCACGGAACTTACAGTCTGAGCACAGCAAGTTTCTGGCATAGCTTTCTTCATTCCTGCTGCTTTCTAGCTGGAATGTGATGGGATAGAAAACACCCTGGACCATATAAGCAGGCCACTAGGGAAGTGGAATGGAAAGAGCAGTTTCCAGAGCACAAAGTAGATAAAGGAGTCTCTTCATGACCTTAGCTTGCTTCTGTTATGTCTCTGAGGGTCAATCTCTGTGTGATTCCAGCTGGCTTCCCCACAGTCCCAGTATTGCAGTCTTGAAAAGTCAGGAGAGAGACAGGAGCAGATATGAATAAAGATGCACATATCCTGTTTACAAAAAACAAAAACCCTCCCTCATCTGCTGAGATCACTCACTCAACTGATCTGGGCCCCAAGGGAACTGTGGAATCAGGAGGCAGCTCTGAGGAACAGAAACTGAACATGAAATCAGTAAGTGAATGAAGAGCAAGCTTGGCATCTAAATAAACAAATTGTGTTAGTGTCTTTCCTTATTGCTATGGTCAAATATCCCCAAAGAAACACTTAAGGAATTGATGCTGGATCACAGTTTTAAGTGCACACAGTCTGTCATGGTCTGGAGGCATGTGTGGTGTTTCATGGTAAGATTATTTTATAGTGACTGGTTACATCACAGCACTAGTTAGAATTCAGAAATCTCCAACAGGATGCCCAACTTCCCTATATCTCTCAAGTTCTACTTGTGGGGTTCTTTATCTGCCCCATGCCCAAAAGGTTGTGTGATCCATAGTACCACTAACTAGGGACCAAGTATTCAGTTCTGTGATTCCATGGGAAAGAAATTTCACATCTAAACCATAACAAATATGTAAAGTGGGAATGCTCTGCAAGGCAGTCAGGTTCCAGGGAGATAAAAGGCACTGCTGCTCTGAAGACAATTTTGACCTCTTTTTTATTTTTTTGCTCCAATACTGCATTTTATAATTCAATGATTCATCCAGTATCAACACAAGGTACATAGGAAAAGGAAAAATCTGAGTGGATAAAGTGTAAAAAAAAAAAATTCAAGCCCATCCTCTTCTCAGAGCCACCATTTGGAGTAGAGGAACCAAACAAGAAATGAAACTGTAGAGGTCGGCAGAGGTCAGATCCCAGAGGCCACTCTATGCTGAGTCAGACTTGGGATTTGAACTCAAAGACAGTTAGTTTTATTAGGCAAGTGCTCCATTGGTGAGCTGTACCCTAGGCCATTGGGAGAGTTTAAGGCAAGTACCAAAATCTGATTTTCATGTTTCAAAAAGTACACGGTAGTCTTACTTCAAGTTCTTTTTGAAGATCAATTCATATCATCCCAGGAGTAAGGGAAGGCTTGGATGCAGGGAATTGGGAAGCAGAAAAGCAGCTTCCTGTGGTCTGTGCTGCCACTTCTGGCTTTAACCTCAGTGACTCAGGTTCCTCACTGATAATGGGATAAAGCCGTTCTGTCTCAGAGGTCACTACAGAGGTGAAATCAGCTAATCTGTGTGAGTGCTCAGAATAATGCCTGTCACTAAGACCTGCCTTCGTTGTCTCTGGGTGCACAGCTTCTCTTCAAGGAGTAGGCTCTTCTCAGAATCGTCCCTAGATCTATCCCAAACTACTTGCTCTTCTTCTTTATAGCAATGGGGATCACAGTGGTCTCTCTACCGTAGGCCTTTATTTTCCCAAGGCTTGATAAATTACTTACACAGCATAAAAAGGACTAGAGACGAATGGACTTTCAAGCATATTTTTGTTTCAGAAGAATTTGGAAGCGCATGCTTAAATTTTGTGACTGGCACCTAGTCTCCGCAAATAGCAAGAATAGCTCAGATTTTTTATAAAGGAATCAATAAAAGTGGACCGAAGAGGTGTTCTGGGGCCGATTGACCTCATTGCTACGTCCTAGGGCTGGGTAAGTGTCAGGACCTAGGCTAGTTGTCCAGGTTAAAGATCAGACGCACAGTGAGTCATCCATAGCCACCCTCAAAAGAAACAGAATAGCCAGGCTCTGCTTCCTAATATCCACCTTTAAGTGCTGCAGAAGTCCCAGGCTCCTTTTTCCTTTCCTTTTCAGAATGTAAAAGAAATATCTCAATACCGGGAAATACTTGAACTGAAATTAAATCCTAGAGTATGAGTTATAAAATTACCTCTTGTAAGTCCTCACTTAGCTGGTCCCTAGAAAGTACTTGATGTCTGGAGGGCAATCAAGGGACAAGAAACGTGGGCCCTAAAACACAGTTCTGTGTGTTCTCAGAGTCTAAAGTAGTTCCACAGATTAGTTTTTTAAAACAAATATATTACTTGATATTCTGCCCTGAGAACAACACTGATCTAGGATTTTTGATACATCCTAGAGATGTGAAGAGGACACACAATAAATACATAATGAAAAGTGGGGAAGTAGCCTAGCGATCTGACTTGGGAACCACATATTACCGCTCTGCTTTTGTGTTTTATTGGCACTGTAATCCTGGCATATTTAAACTGTGGGCACATCAATGCTTTCCTCTAATATGCTAGTGTGTTATAGCCATGACTCTGATGTCCCTCATTGTGGTCAAAGTCTTTCCTCTTTCTTTTGCTACTCTCAGGCAAAGACTTACTTCTAGCCCTGCCTGACCTCAATATGTTTGTATTTTGTCAATTTCTTATACCATCTCTATCTGGATAGTTTCTCAGCTTCAATTCTATTCTTACAGGGTTCGCACTCTACCCCAAATACTTAGAAAATACTTGTTAGTTCCTGGCACTCATCAACCAAATTTGTCCTCTACTACCCCATGATCAGCAGTCTGGGTTCAAGGAGTTAGCTTAGTAAGTAACATGCTTGCCATGGAAGCATTCAGAGCAGTTCAGTTCCTAGAACCCATGGGAAAAAAAAGGCTTTATGTATTGGGGCAGCAGAGATAGGAAGATCTCTCATGCTCCCTGAACAGCAAATCTAGTTGAAATGGCAAGTGCCAGGTTCAGAGAGAGACTCCATCACAAAAAATAAGGTGGAAAGTGATTGAGGAAGACACCAAGTATCAACCTCTAGCTTCTACAAGCATGTGTGCAGACACATGCACATACATGTCCAGATGCACACACACTAAGTATCGCACTATTGCACTATATATGTGCTGTGTTTCCTGATTCCTCCCCAGTTCTTCTCATCCACTTCCCCACTCTCCCCTGCCAAAGCAACTTTCTTACTTTTTCCAGTCACACAAAGGACTCAGTCCCCAGCTTTGTCCCCTCGTGTTCTGCCACTTCCCAAAAAAAGCCTGTTTGGATGTGATCTCCTCAGAGATGCTTTCCTAGATCATTTCCTACAAAATAGTGCCTCTCATCCCTCTCCACATCCAATCTCTGCTTCATAATTCTCTGGAGTGGTCCTCTATACCGCCAGGTTACCTACCAGTTACCAATTCTTAGTCTGTCACTCTTCATTTCAATAAGCAGCTTCAGAAAAAGTAGGACTTTAGCTGTCCTGTTGTTACAGTAGGAAGTTAATGTTACTCTAATTGCCCGAGCTGTGATGGTGCACTTTCCTCGATACCTGTCCTGATGTTCTGGATTTTAAAAAGTAAGACACACACACACACACACACACACACACACACACACACACACACACACACACACACACATCTTCCCTCCGATACTCCTGAGTTATTACTTACTAAAATCTCTATGCCATCTTCGCTGCCTTAGACCCAGTTTGTGGGGTGGTGGTGGGACTGCTCTTTCCTGGTCCTAAATGGTTGGTATTCTATGTCTTTTGCAGCTCTCAAGGCTGGACCTTATTCCTTTCCCAACATGGCAATTCTCCCCTCCTCCTCCTCTTCCTCCTCTTCTCCTCCTCTTCCTCCTCCTCTTCCTCTCCTCCTCCTCTTCCTCCTCCTCCTCTCCTCCTCCTCCTCCTCCTCTCCTCCTCCTCCTCCTCCTCTTCCTCCTCTTCTTCCTCCTCTTCCTCCTCCTCTTTCTCCTCCTCCTCTTCCTCCTCCTCTTCCTCCTCCTCTTCCTCCTCCTCTTCCTCCTCTTCCTGCTCTTCCTTCTTCTTCTTTCCTTGGACCCCTTGTCCTCAAATCCTAAAGTCCCGCCTCTGTCTCTCTGCTCAACCATTGGTTGCTGAAAACTTTATTTACCAATCAGAACCAACTGGGGGCAGGGATCCTCAGTGTCTTACATATGGACTTTTGTGCACATTTGGGAACCTAATTTACATAATACAAGTATTAAGCCAAATCCACAACATTTCTGGTTATTACTGTCTTCTAGTGTCTGGACAAAATACTAGACATGGAATTTTCTGTATAACTTCTTTCTTAGAAAAGTTGAGTTTTGCCCCATTTCTCTCACAGCAGTGCTGGCTTTTGCTTCTAGCTTATATGCAGACTTAAACACATTCCCCACCCACCAGTTCATCTAATGTACATCATTCCTTCTTACTTTCATATTAATACCACTACTTGGTTTCCCAGAGTCTCTAAGCATGCCTGCTGCTACCAGGTAAAATCTAAGATTGATTCATAGGAACAATCGGCACAGAAGAAGGTAGCCAAAATAAAATTTGAAATCTAGTTTAGAGGTAAAATGAGAAGACATATTTTAACTAGTTGGCATAGGCTAGTTACGTATGCTGTGGTGTAGTCACACATATATGCACTAAGAGATTTGCAAACACATCTATGTACACAGATATGCACATTTATCATCACAAATAGATACCTGTAGACTTGCACTTGCTATGTGAACAACCTCGTGGCTGTACACCACTCCCCACAGAAATGCATCCACTCTATGGTCTCATATCAAAGCTTTCTTTATGAGCTCCCCTTCATGCTAATAGGGGCAAAACAGTCACATCTCAAAGTAGTGCTCACACTGTCTCTCATCTTCTCTACTCACAAGCATAGAGGTGCCCGTGGAAGATCACCAAAAAAACCCCACATTCAGTATCATAGAAATATCTACTAAAGAAACTCTTTTTTAAAAATTCAAACTTGAAAGCTCTGTTTTATTATTGGGTTTCATGTGATTTTTTTCCCCATCTTTATTAAATTGGGTATTTCTTATTTACAATTCAAATGTTATTCCCTTTCCCGGTTTCCAGGCCAACATCCCTCTAACCCTTCCCCCTTCTCCTCCTCCCCCTATTACCGCCCTCCCCACAACAATCACCTTCACTGGGGGGTTCAGTCTTGGCAGGACCAAGGGCTTCCCCTTCCACTGGTGCTCTTACTAGGCTATTCATTGCTACCTATGAGGTTGGAGCCCAGGGTCAGTCCATGTATAGTCTTTGGGTAGTGGCTTAGTCCCTGGAAGCTCCTATAGAAACTCTTACATACCCTAGCCCATCGTTACAGCACAACACATCTGCTAGAACACACACACACACACACACACACACACACACACACACACACACACACACTTTAAAAACAAATCTAAAATGTTATACCCGGTTGTTATGGCAACAAAAGTCCTCCAACTGCCTAGGAAAGGCAAGGACACACGGAGACAAAAGCCATATCGTAGCTCTGTATGCAGGTTCTTCCTTGTTGGTGTCTGGTGAAACCCCCCACCCACCGCGTAGGCTTCCCAAAGTCTCTTCTGTTTGCATTTACCCGATTCATCCCAGTGCAAGTTCCAGTGCTTTTTCATCCATTTGATCACTCTCTGTGCTTTAGACCTTATGTCCTCAATCTCAAGCCCAGCATTACTCAGTCTACATATACACACTCTTGCTTCAGGAACCTATTTCAAATATCTTCAACAGTGAAAGACCCATGCTCGAAGAAGCATCGCCCTCTAATTGTTCCCCTATCTCATCTTCAAGCCACCGTCCCCAAAAGAATCATCTGCATTTTATGTTTCCACTTCTTACTGTAATTCAGTTGCTTCAGTCAAGATCTTCCTGGCTGGCAAACATCACCACTGACCACTCTACTAACAAAGACCATGCATGTGTTGGCATCCTTAAGAATATTGATTAGGGTTTCTTTTGGTAGTGATTCCCTTTTAATCTCTGGCCATATTTTCTTCAGCTGTTTTTGCAAGCTTGCCCGTATTATCGTCTTTGCTCCATAGGACTTCCTGTCTACCTGAAGTCCTGTGAAATGCTGGCTATCTTTAGTAAATGCTAGGCATCAAACCCAGGGACTTGAGCAGCATGCTCGCCACTGAGCCACATCTCCATCTATTGAAAACATCAGTTTTTTTGATTCAGCTACTGCCCAGAGCTAGTGTTATCTAAATATTCAAATCTCCATCTATAATTCAACCTAGCCATTTCTTGTGCATCCTGCATATTAAGCTCAACTTGCATCCCCCCATATCTTTTATAATCATGTTTTCTTATCTTGTTAGAGTACTAACATACTTCTACCTTCTTAATCCAGGAACCTGCTCATTGCTGGAGATTCCTCTCCTCTTTTCTAGATATAATCAGGTATCAAGTCCTTGAAATTCTGTTTTCTGTCTCTAAAGTCTTTTGTTGCCAGTTTTTTTTCATGATATCCCCCCCTTCTTATTTATTTCATCTTATATCTAACTTTCTTGGTCATGTTCCATTTTCCATTAAAACTTGAAATCATGGCTTTCAGTTACAGTGTAAAATTTTCAGCCAGAGCACATCTCTTTGGTAGACTCTTGCTTTTCTCTTTCTACCACACTGTCCCTGTTACTCCATACTCTATCTTTAACAACTGTGTTAGTGACCTTTTGTTGTGGTGATGAAATATGATAACAGGGGTTTATTTTGGTGTCTGGTTCCACAGGGGGTGGAACCCATCGTAGCAGGGAAGGCAAGGTGTAGCAGCATAAGAAAGAAGCAGAGTACAAGAATACAAAGTGGGGTGAGCTTATAAGCCCTCAAGACCCTCCCTCAATGGCGTACTTTCTCACTTTCTCTACTAATACTGTACCTTGCTCAGTCAACAGCGATAGCACCAACTGGAAAACAAATGCCCCAATACACGAGCCTATGGTGGGAGGAAGGCATTTCTCATTTAAGCCACCTTAATGATGCAGAGTCATAATGACTCTTCTCACCTCACTCCTGTGTTCCTATATTCAGCGACCCTGAATGGGCTTTTAACCCTAAACCACCTGAGGGCCCTTAAATCAAGTCTCCATACTAGGTCACACAAGGCCACTGTGCCTGCCCTCAGACACCACCATCTTGCACTTGCGTAGTACCTACAAAGATCTTAGTCACTGTGCACAGTAACCGCCTAGGTGTTGTGGTAGGTGAAATGTTAACCTTGTAAAGCCCATGGAAACGTCAGACTTAGAGAGCCTGCTGCCCATTGATGGCGTGTCTTCTTCACTGTATCTAAAGCAGCATTGCCTTTTCCCAGACTGTGGACCGAATCCAGAAAAAAAATGTTTGATTCATACAGGATTTATCAAATTTGTTGCAGGCTGATAAGTTGTCATTTCACCTAACACCTTCACATGCGTTTACTACTTACCTGGTTCTTGAATACAATTGATTCCATGACCCCTCCCCACCAATCCAAATAAACCCGAGATTGGTCATAGACAAAAATGAGAGAGGGCACTTCTTCACTGTACAGCAGTTGTAGGAAGAGATATTTCAGAGCTGAACAGCCTATGTTTTTAGGTAGAATGCCTCATTTCCTAGCTATATAAAATTAAATAGCTTAATTCTAGATTATGGGTCTTGGTTTCTTCCACTGTAAACAAGTGTACACTAATTGTACACAATTCACTGTGTGGCTATAATGGTTGAAAAAGTAACTGTGTAGAAAGCATTAGCACGGTATACTTACCCAAACTAGCTATTACTCATTATTCACCAGGCAGAGGAAATCACAGGGTAAGGTCTTCAGGATTTGAAAGAACATTGTATGTTTGGTGGAAATAAGATGCCAAAAGAAATGAATGAGAAGTGGGAAAGGCAGAGGTCAAAACTCATTGTTTTGTAATATCTACTAGAGGGGTCAAAGGGTAGCAGGTACCTACTCCCATAAGCAGGGTGGTAGAGTGAATGAATGAACACATACACACTCTTGTTTTAATGTGTAAGCATCATTACAACACGGCACACAGACTGAGTGATGCAAAGTCATAGGACTGTATTGCCAGCAATTCTGTGGGCTGACGATCTAAGAGATTCAGTGTCATGTGAGGGCTGGACACATGGATTTTGCTTCCATCCAGCATTTTCAGTGAGTGGGAAAAACAAAAGGGCAAACGGGTCTGCATGGTTCTCTCTGGCTTTTTTTTCAAAATTAGCATTAACATAGACATAGCTTAATCACCCCCTCAAAGTGCCATATTTTGATACATCATGGGGTTTCAGCTTTGGAAGATACATATAGCAACCCCTGAGGCTTTCATTGGCTGCAGTGTCTGCCTGTCACGTGTCCTGAATAAAAATTGAAGTCTTCATTTCCTGGTTTGTAGTTTATATAAATTCTCTGTCCCAGGAACTGTGAACAAAATAGTGATATGTTCCCTTCTAGGCCAAGACAATAAATGTCTCTAACTTAGCTGTTCTGGGTAATAGACTGGGTGCCAAGGGTATGGCGGACATCTTCCTGGCACATGGGTAATGGTGGCAGAATAACTCAAGAGTAAAGGGTTTGATGTGTCCAGAGCATTGGCACAAGTAAATCAGGTACCTTTATTATACAGGGTGGTTGCTCGAAACACAAGTGGGTATTTGAACTAAAAGATGAAGTAGGTAAAGAGTTGACTAAGCCACTAAATTTGAAAAAAAGGTGCTCTGAACAAAAGGAGTAGCTGTAACAGGGGTCCCAGTGCAAAACCAAGTTTGGTGGATTTGAGAGTATCTTAGAGCTGGAAGGGAAAGAGTGAGGGAAAGGAAGATGAAGTAACAGGGTGACAGGTGTAGCATGAACTAGAGTACAAAGGTCTAGAAGATCCTTTGGAAGTCACTAGCTGTCACTGCAGAGAAACAAGGGGTATAGACAGGCTTCTGAGCCTGCATAGCCTCCCAGGAGTGGAGTACTATTGTTCTGTGCAAAACTGGCCTGTGTTAAAAGCCAAGCTTCACTAAGAAGCAGAAGAGACGCGGTTAGAGCTGGGTAATAATGCCCTCTAGGAGTGGGTAGAGCTCACTGAGAAAATAAAGGTGAAGGAAGGCTGATTGGTGAATGGGCAGGGTCCAGTGAGATGTGGCAGATTCTACTGCACCCCTTGTCCTCCGCAAACCCAGTCTCTTGCTTTGCTCTCCTCTCTCCTGTACTGGAATCATTTACCTACTTGTAAGAGCAATATCTACAGTCACAAAAATGTTATGAAATATGATCTGTTGATGACACCTGGTAGGAGAAAGGCCTTGCCATAGACACTCTACTTACATTAATCCTTTGAGGGAGTTTCACGTTGGAACTTGTCTAATTAAGGACACCATTAGGTGACAGAGTCAAAGTTTTACCTTGCACTGTGTAACTGCAAGCCTATACTATTTGCCACTCCTCTAAACTATTCTCCAAAGAACTGAACTGTAAACTTGAGATTGCTACTGGATAATTCTTCATTCTAGACATGCTTTTCAACTTCATACTGTCCAGAGCTCCTGTGAGTGAATTAGGGCCAGACCAGGCTACTGAGGATTTGGGGTGATGATCGAAGAGCCCCTCTTGCATATACTCATGGTGCATGACTGTCATTAGGAATGTCTTTATATTCTAGTGACTATTTTGTTTTCAAGTCTGTGGATGTTTACACACTCTTATTCCGCACGCTTTTTTTCTGCTTTACCCTCCTTCATTTTAGAGACAGCCTCAGCTCTTAGGATGCAGAAGCGAGATTAGACTTTCTAATTATAAAATAAGAAAAAGGTTTTATTTGGGTTTACAGTTCCAGAGAGGTAAGATTCCATCATGGCTGGAATGTGTGGCAGCAGGCAGCATGCACAGTGAGGGGCTGAAAGCCAAAAGATGACATCTTTACCAGGAAACTGAGGTAGCAAACAGAAGGTGGGACAAAGCTATGGAGGCTCAAAGCCTGGCCCTGGTGATGTGTTTCTTCCGGCAAGGCTGCACCACCTCCCCAAAGTGATGACAACTAGGGACCATGTGTTCAAATACCTAAGTCTATTGGGAGCGATTCTTATTCAGACTCCCACATCCCATGTGTACTGGCACTTTCTGGATTTCTTCAAGAAAGACTTTCTTCCACATCTCAAATCAAAAATGCCTCTAGAGAATGTTAAGGCCCTAGAGTTGTATTACACACAATTCTCAGTAATCACAGTCTTTAATTTTGTAAATGAATTACTAATGACAGAAATTACACAGGAAGCCCTTGGTTGGAGTTAAACTTGTAAAGCTAACTTAATCTCGTGATCTCAAACTTGTACCATTTGGGGCGATCTGTGATGATCAGGGACTGCATATGTGAGGAAGAGGGATTTGATTCTCTCGCTCTAGACATGGCTTATTTCAACGCTGATGTGTTTAAAATGCAAGGTGGGCTAATGGTGGTGATTATGGTAGTGTGTGTGTGTGTGTGTGAGAGAGAGTGTGAGTGGAGAGAGAGAGAGAGAGAGAGAGAGAGAGAGAGAGAGAGAGAGAGAGAGAGAGAGAGATTGGGTATATGTGCATATATTGGGTGTCCTATCAGAAAAGCAACCAAATTGAACTATGTTTTATCTATTACATTTTCCTCGGGGATTCCTCTTACTATGCTGAGTATTCATCCCTGGTGATCTGTCAGAGGGCACTTTCAGACATGATGGTTTTGGTTGCATATCCATTAGCCACGATTTCCATCGCCAGTGTCTCCTGGTGTTAGGCTCTTAGTCTTTTCCTCTCTTTCCCAACTGGAAAAAATTGGGTGCATCATGGGTCATTAAAGCTGAGTTCATTATCTTTTCCCCACTCTCCAATCCTGCCTCTGCAGCCATATCAATCACATCTGCAAAGGACACCCATGTCCTAGGCTTTGGAGGCAGGTACATCCGCAGCATCATCTCCAAACCTCAGACACTGAGTTCTGGCTCAGTCGACGAAAACAGTACATTTGCCAGGGTTTACTTCTACTGACCCTGTTTTCATCTTGCTTCAAGCAAGCTATATTTAAACATAAACATAAAAGTCTGTCATAATTGGATAAATGTTATGACATGGAGAGTTAATATTTTAAATGTAACAATGACAAGGTTGCGTTTGGAAGTTTTAATTCTTTTAGGAAGGAGACTTTAAAACTTTCAGCGGTTGCGTTACTCTCACTAGGATTTACTGCAAAATAACTCTGCACTGGAAAAACAACAGGGGAGGGGGCTTAATAAATGAATCCTTGAACATGCTATGGCGCTCTTCTCCCCCCCCTCTCTCTATATATATGTGTGTGTGTGTGTGTGTGTGTGTGTGTGTGCATGTGCGTGTTGGAGTATGTAAGCCTCAGCACTACTATCAATTCTGTCCATTGAATTTTCATTTGCATTTGTTTGGGGTTTGAGAATTTCATGTGTGAATAGGAAACTTACATAATTTCTACTTCGTCTTCTCCCCATCCGACTTCACAATATTTCTCTCAAATTTACAACCTGTCAATTATTATTGTTATGCACACATATAAGTACATATATACGTATATATAATCTGCTGAGAACACTTAGTGTTACTCATGTTTGTATGTGTTTAGAGCTAGCCACTTGCAATTGGATAGCCTTCTGTATATGGTGGGGAGCTGCATGCATGGAATCTTAACAATAGGGCCACTTTAACAACAAGACTTGCACAAGGACAGCAGCGGTTTACATCAATGGGGAAGTTTCGCAATACCTCAACCGCTACATAATTCGCTTTTCCTGGGGGCACTTGTCTTGTTCATGTTGAGCAGTAGCCCTAAGTTTACACATTACATGCCACAGCCACTAATTTCACTGGGAACACATCTATAGATGTTGCCGACTAAGCTGCATGGAAGAAAAAATCCTGGTTGAGAACACTAGCTCTAATCACTGTCTGTTTGGCAATTGCCATTGTTTGGCCTTTTGTTACACACTATTTCCTTGGTTTGTCTTCTAGCTAAACAAATGCATGATGTGTCGGGTGATTCTATTCGCTGTGTTCCACTAGAGTGAAATTCCATGGAGGTGGACTGTGCCTTTCGTGCCTGTTCCCCTGTATCTCAGGGACCTCATACTGAGTAGACAATCAGTTAGTATTTATTGCTCAACAGAAAAAAAAACTTTGTTAAAAAGCAAATTTGTAATTTCATGGATTAGAGGGGACATGCATGCTTCTCCTAGCCATGAGGAAACTACTTAATTTATCTCCGCCTCCATATATCCATCCAGAAAGTGGGACTGATAATGGCAATGACTTCATTGGTTTGCTACATGACCAATCTTTGCTTGGGAAAGTCTGAGTTGTGTTGTTACATGGTTATGAATGATATGCTCCACTCTCTGAAAATGTCCTTGCTTTAAAGATAAATCATAAGACACCTTGAGCTAGAGTATTAATATCTGTGCAGTACCTAGAAGTATCAGGGACATGGCGGCACATCACTATCCAGGTACCGCCCTGATACAAACACCTCATAGGTTTCCCACTGGGGGGGGGGTACAACAGCTGTCTTGTGGCTAACGAGTACCGTGACACTTGCTGGCTCTCCAGTCTTGACTCCCCGTCCTCCAACAAGTCAGAGTCATTCTTTCTCAATGCCAAGATCTTCAACTTGCTCTTTTTCTAACTGAAAATATCCTTCCCTGCCGTTACCTACCTACATTACATGTCCTGTAGGAATTAGTACCAATGTCAAACTTTCCAGGAAGCCAGGTTTTAAGATATACTTTGATTTCCCCGCATCTACATGATTTCAGCCCCCGGCAAGCTGGAGGTTTGTGCCACAGTAACTTGGGTTTGCATTTCCTTCAGTGCTAATCTTCCTGAGTCAGAGCTTCCATTAGGCACTCAATAATTAATTGGTTGTATGAAAAAATATTCATTCATTAACATCAGACCTTTCTTCTAATACCATCTATGTACTTACGATTTAGCCTTCTCGTCATGTCAAGGGAAAATGTAGTGACAGATATGTCACATTCCCTGCTCTTAGTAGGTGTGCAAGATGCCTGCCAGAAGTTCTATTTGACTGGAGAGGCAAGGTCTCTGCTTCTTAAGATTACAAGGCTAGCATACTTCTTCTTATTTCTATTCTCACATATATCGACAGACACTAATTTAAAAACTGCTGATGTCATTAGGTAAGGGTGGCCCCTTCTAAATGTAACCCTAACCAGTTCATCTGGGCTTAAAATGATTCATGGGAGACAACCTCAAGTTCTCCCTAATCATTCTTGAAGGATAAGATTCTAAAAACAAATGAAAGATGATTTTGTCTTAATGGGGCTTCATTTTCGTATTGCTAGGGTAGAAAGCAATTCCAAGAAGAAGAAGTAAAAAAAGAAAGAAAAGAAAACCTGGAGTGTGTCCTAAATGGTTAATGATCCTCGGCAAGCAATCTGTCCAGCATGAGAAGGATTTCGTTTGCAGTCTGACAGCTGATCTATAATCAGGTTCTGCTTGGCTGCTATCCTGAGTCCCTCCCCATACCTCTCCGTGGGGCTCAGTGAACACCCTATGGAGGGAAAAGCCCAAACCTTTTATTACAGGCATTTTTGATTTCCCAGAAGCTTCTGAACAAAGTGGGGTGTGCAGATGCCTGCCAGATGTTCTATTTGACTGGAGAGGCATACCTCCTCCAAGGACAGCAAGGGTTCCGCTTCCTAAGATTACAGGGCTGGCACACTACTTATTTCTGCATATATTGTTCTTGCATATTGTTCATATAATATATATATTCTCACATATATTGACAGATACTAATTTAACAACTACTATCTTGGAAACCAAGATTGCAAAGATAAACAGCATCATTTCTGCCAACCGAAACTCCAACTTGATGTGGATGAGATGAGATTAAAGAGATGGTTGTAATATAAGCTAGTCCCTCTCCAACAGGAAGTACAGAGGGGATGCAGAAATGTGTGGCGTAGATAGGCATCTCTTACAGTTTGTTTAAATTATTGCTAATGGTAAGAGTCCTTTATGTGCTACAACGACAAGTGCTTTCGTCAATGTTTATGTTTATGTGCCCTCAGTCACTACTCTCTCTCCTGCCTTAAAAAGTAAGTTTTAAAGTGAAGAAACTAATTTTAATGTAGTTCAATAGATCAATATTTCATTTTATTTTATGATTTAGATTTTGTCTGAGATACTTTTTCTCCACCAATAATAAGGTTGGTTCTTTGCCTTTATTTTCCTCTGTAGTTTTGTATTTACAGGGTTTGAATGTATGGATTTTTAAATATTTTTGTTTCTTTCTCTTTTGTTGAAAATAGATTATTTTCTCACACATTATATCCTGATTACAGTTTCCCCACTCCTCCCAGTGTTCCCTCCTCCTCGCCCATACAATCCACTTCCTTTCTCGCGTTTGAAATGAGCAGGCTTTTAAGAGATAAGAGCAAAATGTATCAAAATAAATATAATAAGGTAGAACAAAAGCCATCACACTGAACTTGAACAAGGCAAACCAACGGAAGGTGAAAAGGTCCAGAGACAAGAATCAGAGACCTACTCATTCCCACACTCAGGAGTCCCGTGAAACACTAAACTGAAAGCTATGGTATGGACAAAGAGGATCTGGTGCAGAGCTGTGCGGACCCTGTGCTTGCAGCTTTGATCTCTGAACTCACGTGAGCTCTGTTCCATTTATTAAGATGGCCTTGTTCTCCTGGATGGTGTCCTCCACCCCTCTGGATCTTACATGTTTTCTTTTGTCTCTTCCATGGTGGCTCATAAGCTCTGAGAGGAGGGATTTGATATAGACATTCCATTTAGACTTATGTGTTCCAAATGTTCTAAAGCCCTCCCCTCCCTCTCTCTGTCTCTCTCTTCCTCAGCCTCTTTCTCTCTCTGTGGGTCGGTATTTATTCCCATCTGCTTTAGGAGAAAGCTTCTCTGATGATGGCTGAATAAGGCAGACTTATCTATGACTATAGCAAAATAGCACTGGAGTCATTTTATTACTACCTTTTTTTAAAGACTGGTAGCATTTGGTTTTACCTTAGGACTCTGGGATATGTAGTCTCTGGTAGTTGGTCACTGAAGCAGTGTCAAATATGAATCCCATCTTGTGGAATGGAGCAACCAAATCAAATCATACATTGGTTGGTTACCTGCAAATGCTTTGTGCCACCAATGACCTAGAATATCTTGCAGGCAGGAACATACTGTAGAGCAAAGGTTTCATGGCTGTGTTATTGTATGTTTCTCTTTTGGTATCCTGCATAGTCCCTTCCCTACCAAAGACACTAAAACATAGCGATGGAGGTTCTACGCAGGCATCATCAACCTCTCCATGGTCAATGAGATGTGTGGGTATTGTCTTCAACAATGGTGCCATCCTGTCAGGTTGTGTCTTGGAGATTTCCATAGGACCCTTTTGGCCAATAACACAATTATAAGTAACCTGGTCTGAGTACTGGAAGCTTTCTTGGGACTCTTTCTCTCCCATTATTTAGAGACTTCATCAGTGTCACCTTCATATATTTTAGGAAATTTCCATGCCACCTGTCACATACCCCTCCATTCTAGCTGTCTCTCCTCACATTTTCTATCCCTCCCCATACAATCTTCCTGTTCCACTTCTCTCTTCCTCCCCTCCTCCAACTACCCATAAAATCTATTTTATTTCCCCTTCCCAGGGAGATCCATGCATCCCCCTTAGCTCCTCTTCTATACCTAACCTCTCCGAGTCTATAGATTGTAGTTTGGTTATCATTTACTGAACGGCTAATATTCACATATAAATAAATCATAGCATATTTATCTTTCTGGATCCAGGTCCCTTCACTCAGAATAATTTATGTTGCCATTTTTAACACTGAGTATCACTTTACTGTGTACTATGTTTTGTTACCCATTCTTTTCTGTTGAGGGGCATCTAGTGAAGCAACAACTTAGGACTACCATGAATAGAGCAGCAATGAATATGGTTGAACAAGTGCCTTTGTGGTAGGGTGAAGTATTCTTCGGGTATATGCCTGAGAGTAGCATAGTTGGGTCTTAAACCATATCAATCTCCATCCTTCCAAGGAATAGCCACACTGATTTTTATCGTGGCATGCCTAGTGATTGAACTGCCACTAACAGTGAAGGAATATTTTCCTTATTCCACATTCTTGCTAATATAATCTGTCAGTTGTTTTATTGATCTTAGCCTTCTAACAGTTGCAATATAAAATCTCAAAGCAATTTTGATTTACAATTCCCTGGTGGCTAAGGATGTTGAAGTTTTCTTTGTTTCTCAGCCACTGGAGTTTCCTCTGTTGGGAATTCTCCATTTAGGTATGTTCCCCATTTGAAATTGGATTGTTTTGATATCTCATTTCTTGAGGTCTTTATATATTTTGGATATTAGTCCTCTATCAGATGTGAAGTTGGAAAAATCTTTTCCTATTCTGTAGGCTGTCACTTTGTCTGAATGATGTCTTTGGCCTTACAGAAACTTTTCAGTTTCATAGGGTCCCATTTCTTTATTGTTTATTTTAATAGTGAATGTACAAATCATGTCCTGTTCAGAAAGTCAATTTTTATAAGAAACAAAATATGGCTAGAAATTTGTATGTAGACACATAGATAGATGATAGAAAGATAGATACACAGATACATAATAGATACATAGATTCATAGATCCAATTGCTTCTATATTGTTTAAAAACTATACTTTGTATAGTGAGTTGCTTTAAAAATTGAGGACATAAATTTGATGTCAAAGCTATGTTTACTCTTGATCTGTCTGTCTTTACACTACGATTATACTGTGTTGACTTCTGTAAACTTTTAAACTATCTTTAAATTAGGTAGTTCAGTTCATTTGTAGTTCTTTTTCAAGTTTGTTTTGGCAATCTGAAGTTTGGTGTTTTGTTTTTTGGTGTGTTTTTTTTTGTTTGTTTTGTTTTGTTTTGTTTTGTTTTTGCTATGTGCAGATTAAAATTGTCTCATTGATTTCCAAAAGAAAACAATGCTGGTTTGTTATCTGGAAATGTTGAATCTGTAGATAACTCAAGAGAACATTGCCATACTTTGAATTGTGATGTTTTCATCTGTAAACATTACACATTGACTTGATTTAGATTTTCCTCTACTCTTTTGGTAGTGTTTTATGTAGACATACAGGAGCACAGAATTTTCATGGGGGACACAACATCTTTACTCACCCCAGAAAGGAAGCTTATCACAATCTAAAGCACAGAGAGCATCACAGTCCAACTCCATGAAGCAAAAACTTTTATTGATATTCTTTAAGAATATGAGGGATGGGTTACTGACAGAGCAGAAATAACTTAAAGACAGCTGAATCACCAATCCCACTCTGTATACGTTAGCAGCTCAACAGGCTGGACTGTTCATTCCAAACCACTCAGCTGGTCAGTCTTTGCTTCTAAATAACTAATCTGGTCTCTGCTTCTTTCGGGCTGTTTTGTTTTCCTTTTTGTCTGAGTGATTTTATGCCCTTTGGCCTTGGAAAGAAAACTTGACAGAAGAAAATTGCTTACACCATAGTTAAGAAGCAGATAGAAATCAAGAGAGGAAAAGACATACTCTTCAGATACATATTCCCTTTGACACTTGCTCCAATGAGACCCCCACCTTCTAATTAGTCCCTCCATGGATTCACCCACAAATGGAATCAGGGTCCTCAAGATCCAGTGAACCCTCAGTGGCATAATCAGCTGAGTATCAAGTCTTTGGACATGAGCCCTTTGGGGAGATATTAATATTTTACACCCAAATCATAGGAAACGTACTTTCAAGTGTTTACAGTAAGCCAGTTGACATCTTTAATTCAGTCTGCAAATTTAATTGCTCTCTTCCATGTGCTGGCTTACTACTGCTGCAGTAACATATTATTGCAAATACATTGTCTAAAGGCAATACAGTTATTCACTCACAGTCTTGGAGTTCAAAATGAATTCTTATGGGCTATCATCAAATGCCAGCAAAGCCAGCTCCCGAGGACTTTGTGTCAAAGTCCGACTTCTCGTGCTGTCAGCACTCATTTACTCATGGCTGCATTACTCCAATCTCAACTTCTTAGTCAAATCATCTTTTTTCCTCTGGCTATCATACCGTTAGTAAAATTAAAATCATTCAAGATTCATCAAGCCCGTCTAGGTGATCTCCTCATCTCAAGATTTTCACATGTATGGTCTTTTTCTTTTCTATATAAGTTCACACAGTTTCTAAAGCTGATTACAAAGGCAATTGAAAGCCAATTCATCCTACTATGCTGAACAATACAGTGAATCTATACACTTTGGGGATCAGAACACAAATAGACTTAGGAGTTCATAATTACTTTTTTTTTAAAGGTGTGTGTGTGTGTCTGTGTGTCTGTGTGTGTGTCTGTGTGTGTGTGTGTGTGTGTCTGTGTGTGTGTGCACACATGCGTGCACATGTTCATACAGGTGCCCAAAGAGGCCAAAAGAAGATGTCATATTCTCTAGAGCTGGAGTTAGAGGCAAGTGGATGCTGAGAATTGAACTTGGGACCGGACGACTGTTAAACCAGCAAATGCTCTTAAGTGCTGAGCCACCTCGTTAGCCTCTCAGAAATTCTATTTACTACATTTCCTTTGAATATGATTGTTCTAGAAGTGTTCACAGATAGATATTAGAATTTCTGTATCTATTCATCTCATTTCTTAACTCTTTTATCATACTTCCTGTCTTACTACCCGGCATTTCTGGGCTAATTACTTTGTTCAGTCTTTCAGCTCATTAGCTGACTCTTCAGCTATTTTTATCCTATTTATCTATTAATATATAGGATATTTTTTATCCTAATTATCCTTCTTCTGAGTTCCAGAAATAATAGTTTTAGTTCAGAGCTACCAGTGCCTTAATTCTCTGGAGATATCTGTCCTCAAATATAATTTTTGAAGGGTTTTCCTTTTTTTATTATCCAGCCTGATGCTTCTTTAAAGGTGCACATTTTATCTTTTCAAATATTGGATTTTGCTGGGGTTTGTTTTTATTTGTACCTAAGGGCTAGACTGAAAAATAGTGAAAGGTAAAACACACCATTTTAGATCAAGTACAGGTATTTTCCTTCTTGTCGTAAATCCAAATCCAGTATGTCTCCAGATTGTTATAAGTAGTTACAACTAAGAGGAATGGTGCATAGCCACAGACTGGAGCTGTTGTTTCTATTTCTCTAGACATGAAATGACTTGTTACGTCTCCCATGTTTAACTTGTACTTATGGGTTTGTTGGAGGCATTAGCTGTAACTTTCAAAATGGAGACTTTCTTAAGACAGGAAAGTTGGTGCATGATTGTAATCCCAGCACTAGGAAGGCTGGGGCAGGAGAATCAGCCAAGTGCAAGGCTAGCCTAGGCTACATAGTGAGACCATTTCAGAGGGTGGGGGGGAAGAATCCTCCAGACTCCTGTGAATTGCTCAAAATTTGTGACCATACTAATTGTCCTGTGAAAATCGGTGGATCACAACATAAAAATAAAAAGGCATAATATAGGAGAGTGACCTGTGAAGATGAACAGGGGATGAGAGAGAGAAACAAGGGCAGGCAGAAAGAGCAAATAGAATGCACTAAATAGATGCAGACAATTGACAAAGAACAAATTTAATCAATAAAAACTCAATAAATTACAGGTGAGGAGGTCACAACAACTGCCCCAACACCCAGAGGAACCGGGATCCCCAGGATCAGGGACACAGGAACCCTCTCCCAGCCAGTAGCACGGGTTCCTTCCAGTTTGAACCTGCACCCAGAACAAACCTGCGGCACTAGCTCTGCAGCCACTCCTACAATACCCAGAGGGAGTCCGACTCCCAGGTGCTCTGAAATACTCAGGATCACAGGAGAGGCCACAACATCTGCTCCAACACCCAGAGTAACTGGGTGCCCCCTCCCAGACGCAGGCGCCCCTGCCTAGCAAGGGGCACTGGTTCCTTCGGGTCTGAACCTGCACTCTGTGCTGGCTCTGTATGTACTCTTACAACACCAATAGGGAGCCTGACTCCCAAGTGCTCTGAAATACCCAGGATCCCAGGATCCCAGAGGAAGCTCGACTCCCAGGAGATCGACACAACCAGGAGCACTGGAGCTCTGACACACTCCAGATCACAGTTGAGGCCACAAAATCTTTCTCAACACCCTGTGTAACTGGGACCACCCCCACAGGAACCAGGGAAACACAAACCTCCTCCCAGACAGAGGCACAGGTTCCTTCCAGTTTACACCTATACTTGGAGCAAACCCAGGGCTCAGACTCCCCGCTCACTGCTGCAACCCTCAGAGAAATCTTGACACCCAGGAGCTCTGACACACCAGGATCTCAGGAGCTTGGTAACACAGGATTTCAGGATCCCATGGGCAGCTTGACTCACAGGAGCTCTGAAACACACAGGATCACAGAGACAGCTGGACTCAGGAATTCAGATACAAGCAGGATCACAAAAGGAAAAGGCTTCAGTCAGAGACAGCAAGGGCAGGTAGCACTAGAGATAAAGAGATGGCGAGAAGCAAACACAAGAACATAAGCAAGCAAGAGAAACCAAGTATACACGGCATCATCAGAATCCAGTTCTGCTACTATAGAAATTCCTGGATACCTAATCACATTGGGAAAGAAAGATTAATATTTGAAATCACATTTCATGATGATGATAGAGGACTTTGAAAAGGACATAAATAACTCCCTTAAAGAAATATAGGAAAACACAGGTAAACAGGGAGAAGCCCTTAAAGAGGAAACACACAAAGAAGGCCTTAAATAATTATAGAATAATACAACCAAACAGGTTAAGGATTTGAACAAAACAAACCAGAATCTAAAAATGGAAATAGAAAGAAATAAAGAAATCACAAAGGGTGACAACCCTGGACAGAGTAAACCTAGGAAAGATATTAGGAGTCACAGATGCAAGCATCACCAACAGAATACAAGAGATAGAAGGAGAATCTCAGGGGCAGAAGATACCATAGAAATCATTGACACAATAGTCAAAGAAGATGTAAAACAAAGAGCTCCTAACCCAAAGCACCCAGGAAATCCAGGACATGATGAGAAGACCAAACCTAAGGATAATAGGTATAGAAGAGAGTGAAGACTCCCAACTCAAAGGGCCAGTAAACATCTTCAGCAAAATTATAGAAGAGAGCTTCCCTAACTTAAAAAGATGTCCACGAACAAGCATCCTATAAGAAACCTCCAGAACCCCAAATAGACTGGACCAGAAAAGAAATTCCTTCAGTCACATAATAATCAAAACACCAAAGGCATGAAAGGAAGAAAAAAATGTTAAAAGCAGTAAAAGAAAAATGTCAAGTAACATATAAAGGCAGACCTATCAGATTTACACCAGACTTCTTACTAGAGATTCTAAAAGCCAGAAGATCCTGGACAGATGTCATACAGACCCTAACAGAACGCGAATGCCAGCCCAGGCTACTATATCAAGCAAAACTCTCAATTAACATAGAAGGATAAACCAAGATACTCCATGACAAAAACAAATTTACACAATATCTTTCAACTAATACAGCACTACAAAGGATAATAGATGGAAAACTCCAACACAAGTGGGGAAACTGCCTAGAAAAAGCAAGAAAGTAATCTTCTTGCAACAAACCCAAAAGAACCACACAAACAATTCCACCTCTAACAACAAAACTAACAGGAAGCAACAATCATTTTCTTTAATATCGCTTAACATCAATGGACTCAATTCTTCAATAAAATAACATAGACTAAAAGACTGGATACATAAAGAAGACTCAGCCTTTTGCTGCATACAGGACATGCACCTCGGTGACAGAGATAGACACTACGTCAGAGGTCTACAATATCAATACAAAGGCTACAATAAATTTTCCTCTGACACTACGTCAGAGGTCTACAATATCAATACAAAGGTTACAATAAATTTTCCAAGCAAATAGTCTCCCAAAACAAGCTGGAGTATCGATTTAAATATTGAGTAAAATCAGCATCAAACCAAAAGTTATCAAAAAGGGTAAGAAAAGGACACTTCATACTTCTCAAAGGGAAAATCTACCAAGATGAACTCTCAATCCTGAATATCTATGCTCCAAATGCAAGGGCACCAACATCTATAAAGGAAACTTTACTCAACCTTAAACCATACATTGCACCTCACACAATAATAGTGGGAGAGTTCAACACCACACTCCCATCAATGGACAGATCATGGAAACAGAAAATAAACAGAAACACAGTGAAACTAACAGAAGTTATGAACCCAGTGGATTTAACAGACATCTGTAAAACATTTCATCCTAACACAAAAGAATGTACCTTCCTCTCAGCACCTCATGGTACCTTCTCCAAAATTGCCCATAAAACTTGGTTTCAAAACAAGCCTCCACAGATAAAAGAAGATTGAAATAAACCCATGCATCCTACCAGATCATCATGGACTAAGGCTGGTCTTCAATAACAACAAAAACAACAAAAAGCACACACAAACATGGAAGCTGAACAACTCGATGTTCAGTGAGAACTTTGTCATGGATGAAATAAAGAAAGAAATTAAAGACTTTAGAATTTAATGAAAATGAAGGCAAACATACCAAAATTTATGGGACACAATGAAAGCAGTGCTCAGAGAAAAACTCATAGCTATGAGTGCCTCCAAAAAGAAACTGGATAGAGCGTACATTAGCAGCTTGACAGCACACCTGAAAGTTCTAGAACAAAAAGAAGCAAATTCACCCAAAAGGAAGAGATGGCATGAAATGATCAAACTCAGAGCTGAAATCAAGAAAGTAGAAACAGAAAGAAATATATGAAGAATCAACCAAGCCAGGAGCTGGTTCTTTGAGAAAATCAACAAGGCAGATAAACCCTTAGCCAGAATAACCAGAGGGCACAGAAACAGTATCCAAATTAAGAAAGTCAAAAATGAAAAGTGAGAGATAACCACAAAAACTGGTGAAATTCAAAAAAATTAATCAGATCCAACAACAAAAGCATATACTGAACTGGAAAATCTGGACGAAACGGACGATTTTCGAAACTGCTACCAGATACCAAGTCAAATCAGGATCAGATAAACCTAAGCAGTCCCGTAATCCCTTAAGAAATAGAAGCATTCATTAAAAGTCTCCCAACAGAAAAAATACCAACCTGGTGGGTTTAGTGCAAAATTCTATCAGACCTTCAAAGAAGAGGTAATACCAATACTCTTCAAACAATTCCACAAAATAGAAACAGAAGGAGCACTCCCCAATTCCTTCTATGAAGCCACAATTACACTTATACCTATGCCACACAAAGACCCAGCAAAGAAGAAGTACTTCAGACCAATTTCTCTTATAAATATCGATGCAAAAATACTCAATAAAACTCTTGCAAACCGAATCCAAGAATACATCAAAACGATCATCCATCATGATCAATCCCAGGGATGCAGGGATGATTTAGTATATGGAAATCCATCAACATAATTCAGTATACAAACAAACTCAAAGGAAAAAAAAACCCATGATCATCTCATTAGATGCTGCGAAAACATTTGACAAAATTCTACACCGCTTCATCATAAAAGAATTGGAAGGACCAGCAATTCAAGGAAGGATCTAACTTAAACAGAGTAAAATCAATATATAGCAAACAAGTAGCCAACATCAAACTAAAGAGAGAGAAACTGGAAGCAATCTCACTAAAATCAGGGACTAGACAAGGCTGCCTACTTTTTCCCTACCTACTCAATATAGTATTCGAAGTCCTAGCCAGAGCAATTAGACTGAAAAAGGAGGTCAATGGGTTACAAATTGGAAAAGAAAAAGTCAAAATATCACTATTTGCAGATGATATGATGTGACCCCAAAAATTCCACCAGAGAACACGTACATCTGATAAACAACTTCAGCAAAGTGACTGGATATAAAATTAACTCAAATAAATCGGTATCTTTTCTCTACTTAAAGTATAATGTGGTACATTTACACAATAACATACTACTCAGCTATTAAAAACCATGACTTCTTGAAATTCTTAGGTGAATGGATAGAACTAGAAAATACTATCCTGAGTAATAGAACCCAATCACAGAACAACGCACATGATCTGCACTCACTGATAATTGGATATTAGCCCAAAGCTCGGAATATCTAAGATACAATTTACAGACCACGTGAAGCTCAAGAAGAGCAAAATGTGGATGTATCAGTCCTTCTTAGAAGGGGGAACAAAATACTCACGGGAGGAAACACAGGGACAAAGAGTGGAGCAGGGACTGAAGGAAAGGCCATCCAGAGACTGCCCTACTTGAGGATCCATCTCATATGCAGCCACCAAACCCAGTCACTATTGCTTATGGTAAGAAGTGCTTGCTGACAGGAGCCAGATATGGGTGTCTCCTGAGAGGCTCTGCCAGAGCCCTACTGATATAGATGAGGATGTTTGCAGCTAACTATTGAACTGAACAAGGGGACCCCAAAGGAGGAGTTATAGAAAAGACTGAAGGAGCTGAAGGGGTTTGCAACCCCATAAGAAGAACAATATCAACCAACCAGACCCTCCAGACCTCTCAGAAGCTAAGCCACCAACCCAACAGTTCACATGGAACGACTCATGGCTCCAGCAGTATATGTAGCAGAGGATGGCCTTGTCAGGCACCAATGGGAGGAGAGGCCATTTGGTCCTGTGAAGGTTAGATTGCCCAGTGTAGGGGAATGCAGGGCAGTGAGGCAGATGAGAGTGGGTGGGTGGGTTGGTGAGCCCCCTCATAGAAGTAGGGAGAGGGGGGATGTGGAGGGGAAGTCGGGAAAGGGGTTAACATTTGAAGTGTAAATAAAAAACATCTAATTAAAAGGGGGAGGGGCCGAAGGATAAATCTGGGTGGATTCAGGTACAGGAATAAGGGATGAATATCATCAAAATATATACATGTATAAAATTCTTTAGGAATTAATAAAATATATATTTTTAAATGTGAAAAAACTGAATAAACTCTGAAAGGGGGACAACTACTTTTTTTAGGAATGATCTAGATGGATAATAGGCCTATGTATGCATATATGTATATAAATACCATAACCTAACAAAAAGAGGCCATCATTTTTAGTGCGAATCAGAGGATGAGAGATCTTGGAATAAGGAATCATCAAAGGGATTAGAAGAAATGGGAGGGGTAAATAATGAAATTATATTTTAATTACAAGTTTAAAATGTTGATACAAAAATGATTATGGAAAGGGAATATAATAAAACAGTAAACCCTTATTTTGTGTATCTATGTGGTCTGAGAGATTTAGGCAGACTCTGAACTACTACCTTTGTTTTTTGAGAAACAAGGTATGCATTAATAAATCATCCAAGACTAGTTGCGTTTTGGGTTTCCTTCAAAGGCAGAAACCATCACCACTGGAGCTTAAGTACAGGGGACAGGAGCAGTTCAGTTTAGAGGCTACCTCACATTCAGTCTTTGAATTAATTTCTATGATTATTTCTCCATATTTCCCTCCAATTCTCTGTGGTTGTTGACTCTTAGCTTCTCTGGAGATTTTGTGTGGAAACAACGTTCACTTTTCAAAGTGAATTGATTGTATATGCCTTTATTTCTCCTTCACAGCAACTGTTCTCTCTCTCTCTCTCTCTCTCTCTCTCTCTCTCTCTCTCTCTCTCTCTCTCTCCCTTCCTTCTTTCTCTTTCTCTTTCTCTTTCTTTCTTTCTTTCTTTTTGTTTTTTCTTCCTCTTTCTTCCCTCTATTCTTCCCTCTTTGCCCCCTTGTTTCCTCCCTTTCTCACTCCCAACTTCTTTTTTTGTAAATTAATTTATTGATGCATTAACTTTATATCCCAATATCAGCCCCCCACAAGGCCTCCCTCCATTTCCCCTCCCTTTCTCCTCTGAAAGTAGGGAGGACCCTGGGTGCCACACTCCACCATTACTCCAGCACGTTAGTCAGTGCAGGACTAGGTTCATCCTCTTTCACTGAAGCCAGACAAAGCTGCCCAGTTAGGGGAACGAGATCCACACGCAGGCGACAGATTAAGAGACAGCCCCTGCTCCAATTGTTGGGGAAACTTCATGAAGACCAAGCTGTTCATCTGCTGCATGTACATCCTTTCTCCCCTTTCTAATTTCTTAATCTATCCTTCCTTCTTCCTCTTCTCCTTCTGTTTCTGCTTCCTACTTCCATCCTCATTTCCTTCCTATCTAGATTTTTTTTTTTAACATTGCTGTGTTGTCTCATGGTTTTTTTGTTTATTTTTTTTTTCTGGAGCTGAGGACCGAACCCAGGGCCTTGCGCTTGCTAGGCAAGTGCTCTACCACTGAGCTAAATCCCCAACCCCTGTCTCATGGTTTATAACCATAAGTACACTAACTGGTTTTGTTAGTCTTCAACAATAACAGACTTCAGACTGCTCTAAGGAGACCAAACACTTTCCCTCCCTAACTAGCGCAGACGACCTAACCCTTTTCCCACATTCTCACAACATTGGGTGTCAATAGGTTCTCTAAATTCTGTTTACCTGCTTTTAAATTTTGTCTAGATGTCTAACATATAAAAAACAAATTTTGTCGTAGTTTTAATCTTGTCCATAAATTAACACTTTATTGGCTAACGTAGCTCTGTTTGGTGATAAGGACTCCCTCATTAATTATTTATTTTTATTGACTAAATCTGTTCTTTTACAACTCCATACCTATACATAATACATTCCGTTTACACCTTTTTTTCCCTACCCTCTCTGATTTCCCTGTAACCTATCACTGCCTCCTTTCCCACGATTCCTTTTTACATATTCATGTCTTTTTGTTTTATTTTGTGAGCCAATGATGAGAACCAGGCCTGTCTGTTTGACTATGGATTTGGAACAGTCACTGGAGCCTGGTACTAGGTAACAACGGAAAATTATTGTCCTTCTTCAGTAATCCACAGTAGCCCAGAGTTCAGAAGGGAGGGGAAGGCTCACTGAGCTCCTCCTAATCCACGATTGGCTGTCCACATACCCTGTCTCTTGCAGGGCCAATGCTACTTCTTCTGGGAGATCACACTTACAGTGTCCAAGTCAATGCCCTAAAGATGAGTCTTCAAGCTGTTATGTTCCTTTCATTCTCTCTTCTGTGGTGTTGTGAGTTTCGGTTGTAGTGTTATTAATATCCTGTTAGCACTCAGTCATCATTAATTTGCTGTATCCTAAGCATCTATGAGTCTCTGCTTCCATGGCAGTTTACATGCAACCTAAGACCAATGTTTCTCAAATTATTTCATAAAATAGGAAAAGACTACTTTTAATTTTCTTTTGAAGCCAACATTATATAAAATATAGGACCTACCATATCCCTGATTTAAAAAAAAGTAAGAACAGAACCACACACTCTAGTGAAATCACCCTCTTCAACAAATGTTGTTGAAAACAGTTCTTACCCATGCGTAGAATGAAACTTTTCTCTCAAGATGCATAAAACCCAATTCCAAGTGAGACAGGAAACCTCAATGTAAAATTTGAAAATCAAAATTTCTAGAAGAAAAGGTAGGAATTCTCTGTAAAATAGAGGCAATGATAAGGACTTTCTAAATAGTATATGGTTACTCAAGAAGTGAGGCCAGCATTTAACAATTAGGACTTCATGAAGTAAAATGTTTCTGTGCAACAAAGAAAGCCATCTATCAAGTGACTAGGAAGCCCAGAGAATGGGAGAGAGTATTTTCCAGAGGTACATGTAACGAAGGATTAAAATTCAGAATATATGAAGAATTGAAAAATAACACAAAGCATTGAAAAAAACAAACCACTCAATAAGAAGATGGGCTGTAGAACGGTGTAGAGAATTCTCAAAACAAAAAATACTAATGTCTGATAAACACTTTAAATGTGTTCAACCTAATTAGCCATGAAGGTAGTGCAAATTAAAATTACTTTGATATTCCATTTCACCCCAATCAGGAGGGCTACTATCCAAACTTCAGATAAAAACAGATTCCTCTTAGGTAGTAAAGAAGGAGAACCTTCACTGACTGCTGGGGGGAGTGCAGACCAATACAGGCACCGTGGCAGTAAGTAGGAAGCTTTTGTAAGAAAGCAAAACAGACCTAACAATAACGCACACTGTTAAGTAAAGGGGACCTGCAGAAAGTGTTCTTAGTATGCAATAGGGCAAGTCCCATTTATTTATTTTTTTTCTCCATCTTTATTAAATTGGGTATTTCTTATTTACATTTCAATTGTTATTACCTTTCCCGGTTTCCAGGCCAACATCCCCCAACTCCTCTCCCCCCTTCTATATGGGTGTTCCCCTTCCCATCCTCCCCCCATTACCACCCTCCCACCAACAATCTCCTTCACTGGGGGTTCAGTCTTGACAGGACCCAGGGCTTCCCCTTCCACTGGTGCTCTTACTAGGATATTCATTGTTACCTATGAGGTCAGAGTCCAGGGTCAGTCCATGTATAGTCTTTAGGTAGTGGCTTAGTCCCTGGAAGCTCTGGTTGCTGGCATTGTTGTACATATGGGGTCTGAGCCCTTCAAGCTCTTCCAGTTCTTCTCTGATTCCTTCAACGGGGGTCCTATTCTCAGTTCAGTGGTTTGCTGCTGGCATTCGCCTCTGTATTTGCCATATTCTGGCTGTGTCTCTCAGGAGAGATCTACATCCGGCACCTGTCAGCCTGCACTTCTTTGCTTCATCCATCTTATCTAGTTTGGTGGCTGTATATGTATGGGCCACATGTGGGGCAGGCTCTGAATGGGTGTTCCTATTTATTTATTTATCTGTCTGTCTGTCTATCTATCTATCTATCTATCTATCTATCTATTATTTATTTATTTTTGTCCTCTTGAAAGAAATTGGCTCCATCTTGCCCTTCAAGTTTCCAAACACATTCTAAAATCTAAATTGTTTTGACCAACAACTAACCTGAAAGTACCTGTATATTACACGGATTTTTCTGAACATTTATGTATTGTTTTAAAAACAAATGAAACTTTTGCGTTTCAATTTGTCAATGTGAAAGGGGTAATTTTCCCTCGTGTCATTAATAACCATTGTTCTAGAATGGCCACCACAATTTTCTTATACATTGTCTCTAAACAACTTCCTTGTATACACATGATTTTTAATACTTTAGAAATCCTCGTTATTTAACCAATCGCCTTTTGCTGGTATGTGGAGAGAGGGGTGTACTTCGTATGATTATCTTATTTCCAGATAACAGTTTGTAGGATCTCTTGACAGGTAGCGATACTTAACACATGTCAGCACAGAATTCTCAGCACTGACGCTTTTGGATGCTTGTCTGTTATACTAATAGGATCTGCACAGTTCTGGGAACCTCATTTGCATAGTGGTGCCCATTGCGAATAGAACAATGTCACATACCTGCAAGGCTTCTTGTAAAAGCAAAGCAAACAGGCATTGCCATGGTTCCAACATCATGGGGAAGAATTCTGCTCTGCCCCTTAACTCGAGCATTCTCCACAGGCTTCTCACATATACTTTGCAGAATTATGCATGCTCCCTTCTCATCTAACCATGAACAGGTTTTCCCTTAATGAGAATTAAATTTTACCAATATTTTTCACTCCCTAATGAGCCAATCACATAATTTTTCTCCATAATCTTTTAATATTATGAATTGCAATAATGGATTATGTAGAGTTAACCCCCCTTGTTTTTTTAAAAATAAACACAATTCCCTCATAATTATGTGTATATACAGATTGAACAAGGGAGAATTACAATGTGTCATTCATTAAGCTGCTTTTGGTCATTATTAGCTTGTATATTCATAAGTTTGATAGACTTGTAATTATCTTTTTGAGAATTATTGTCTAATTGTAACTTCAATTTTTTTAAAAAAACTTATTTTTAGTGATGGTTCTTAAACACATTAACCTCCCTGCTAGCCCACCACCCACCAGAGGTGGTGGAAAAGAAGGGATACAGGGTGGCAGGGGGAGGGATGGACCTGTTTAGAAATGGTTCTTTGGAGCAACTCCTGTCAGTTCAGTTCCCAGGTTAGCAGTGGCAGCTTAATCCACTCGCAAACACTTCACGGTACACTAACTGTTCAGTTTGGTAGAGTCAGTACAGCAAAGACTAATCAGCAACTGTGGCACTGCCTAGCAGAGACAGCCAGGCTTCAGACTCCGCACAAGTGAGCAGGAGGAATCAGGAAGAAGGCCAGGCCAGGAGAAGTTCTTGGCTGTGCCTCTCTCAGTGAAGTAGACAGGAGACCAACAAGTGTCACACAGCCAGCTCTATAAGCAAACCTAACTCAGCCCCCATCACTGTCCACTGAGTCCTTTTATACCCTCCAGACACCACAGGTCCTCCACATATCTTGCCTCAGCACATGACTTACCTTAGCACATGCACCTGTCTCAGGTTTAGATGAGTGTTTATCTCCTCGTCTTCTCCCTCCTCCTCCCCAGCCCTCCTCCTCCTCTTCTTTCCATCTTCCATACTAAATTAAAATTATTCACTATTACAAAATGTCCAAGTTAATTTTATTTCATGTCTCCTTTTTGTAATTCTTTGTGTTTCCTAAATCTGAAAATATGGTTCATATGATTCCTTCAACAACTGACAAAAATCCTCACTGTAAATCAAACAATGGCTATATCGTCATTCACTTAATCTCTTTCCTTAAAACAAGAAAACAGTTTATTCTTAGTCCAATATCAATTGGGCATGGCCTTAGAACATGGATTCAACTCATTCTGAAAGCCATTAGCCAATCCTAAAATATACAGGCAGATTCATATAGTAATTAGACTGCGGCAAGGTAAGGAATCCTCAGGACCCAGAAGTGGTCTTCTCTGGCTTTAGGTCTGAGAAAGGCTACATGTATCAACTCACCAATCCATTCCAGAGTTTTAGCATCACAGCAAGGCTGGATAAGGCCACCCAGTAGAAGGAGAAGGGTCTGACAAACAGGCAAAGGAGACAGAAACAGCTCTACTCCCACAAATAGAAATCCCACAAGAACAGCTACTCAACTATATTTCTGTGAGCCCTCAAGAGTACTTACCAATCAGTTGATGCTGTAGGCCCTGTTCTTATGGTATCTAGGGAGATCGCTGGTTCGTCTCCCTCCTCTGAAAGACTCCCAAGCTCTGTCTAAGGTTGGCTCTGGGATTCTGCATCTGCTCCCATCAGTTGCTAAATGAAGTCTCTCTGGTCTTTCTGGTGATGATTATGCTAGACTCTTCTCTCAGAACATTGGGCAGGCAGATAAAACTGTAGGTCAAAGGTTTGTGGCACAGTTGCTGCCTCAAACCACTTGAGGCCTTGTGTGGCTATAGGTCCATGCCTTCCCCCATTATTAGGAGTTTCTGTACAGTTCCTTTCATAGATTCTATGAAGTTTCCATTGCACCTGATCCCTTCTGCTTCCTACCCAACCATCTCCAGTCCACTCACAAACTCTATTTTATTGTCCCTTCCAAGGGAGACGCTGCATCTTCCCCTGGAGCTCTCCTTGTTACTTAGCCTCTCTGGGTCTGTGGAATGTAGCATGATTATCCTTTTACTTTACAACCAATATCCACTCATATGTGAATGCATACCATGTTTTTCTTTCTGTTCGGGTTACATTGTTCAGGATGATTTTCTTCTAGTTCCATTTATTTGTCTGCAAATTTCATGATGGCATTGTTTTTTTAATGGTAGAATAATAGCCCATTGTGTAAATGTACCACATTTTATTTACCCATTCTTTAAGCAAGGGACATGTAGGTTGTTTTCAGTTCTGGATATTATGGATAAAAACTGCTGTTAACATAGTTGAGCCAGTGTCACTGTGGTAGGATGACAGGTCCTTTGGGTATACACCCAGGAACAATATTAGCTTGGTTTTTGAGGTAAATCAATTTCCAATTTTCCGAGAAACTGCCATGTTGATTTTAAAAGTGGCTGTACACATTTGCACTCCCGGAGAAGAAAAAGGAGTGTTCTCCTTGTCCCACATCTTTGCCAGCGTGAGCTGTCACTTGTGATTTTGATCATAGTCATTCCGATGGGTGTGAGATGGTGTCTCAAAGTATTTTTGATTTGATTTCCCTGATCCTAAGGAAGTTGAACAGTTGTTGAAGAGTTTCTCAGCCATTTGGGATTCTCTGTTTAGAGGGGTTCCCCATTTTTAAATTAGATCATTTGATTTGTTGTAGCCTAGTTTCTTGAGTTCTTTATTTATTTCGGATATGAGCCATATGTCAGATGTGGAGTTGGTGAAACCTTTCTCCAGTCTGTGGCCTGCCATTTTGTCCTATTGATGGTGTCCTTTGCCTTACAGTCTCTTTTGTGTTCCACGAGGTACCATTCATTGTTTGTTGACCTTAGTGCCTGCACTATTGGTGATCATGCAGTAAGTTGTCTCCTGTGTGAATACATGCAAGGCTCGGTGTATCTGGTCTTAGGTTGAAATCTTTGGTTCACTAGGACTTGCGTTTTGTGCAGGGTGGTAGATATAGATCTGTTTGAATTATTCTACATGCAGACATCCAGTTAGACCAGCACCGTTTGTTGAAGTCTTTATTTGTTTGTCTGTCTTTGGTTTTTACTGTTGGAAAAATCAATTTCCAATTGTAAATCAATTTCCAATTTTCTGAGAAACTGCCATATTGATTTTGGCAATTTTTGGCATATTGCTTTTATCAATCCCATACGATTTTTATTGTTGTGGCTCTGTATTACAGCTTGAAATCAGGAATCAGGAATGGTGATAACTCCAGAAGTTTTTTTTTTTGTTTGTTTGTTTGTTTTTTTATTTTTATTGTATAGCATTGTTTTGGTTACCCTCTTTCATTTTTGTTTTTCCATATAAAGTTGAATATTGTTCCTTCAATGTCTGTAAGAGCCATATTGGAATTTATAGGGTGATTGGATTGAATCTGTAGATTTCTACTGTTAGGATGGCCATCTTTACTATGGTAATCCTACTACATCATGAGCATAAAAGATCTTTCCATCTTCTGATATCTTCTCCAATTTATTTATCAAAGACTTGAAGTTTTTATTATATAGGTCTTTTGCTTGTATGGTTAGAATTACTCCAAGATATTTATATTATTTATGGCTATTGTAAAGGGTTTTAGTTCCCTGATTTCTTTCTTGAAAAAGAGTTCTGAAAAGCTCAGAAATTTGGTAAAAGACTTTACAAACATTATTTTAATTTCATCCCTAGAGATCTGTTCATATGCCTCTGGCAAATTTCTCATTCTGGTCTCTGTGTCTGATGTGTTTTTATCTCTTTTACACTCTCGAGTATGTCCTGAGCAATTTCCAAATAGTCATCCCATTTCAAAAGTATATTTAATATCTCTTAAAACCATATATTAAATTAATGATTTCATCTAACTTCTATAAGGCCTATCTTCTTTTTTGTCAGTCACACTCTATGCTTTGTAACACACACACACACACACACACACACACACACACACAGAGAGAGAGAGAGAGAGAGAGAGAGAGAGAGAGAGAGAGAGAGAGAGAGAGAACTTTCCCTACCCTGGAAAAACCTCTGTGCTCTGCCTATCTATCTCTTCCTCTCTACCACCCTGTCAACCACTAAGTGCTTTACTGATTTCACTGTGCTAGTTTTCTGGAATGTCACAAAGTAGAAACCATGCAAATTGCAGGTTTTTCTGATTTGTTTCTTCAGCCTAGAGATTTATTTAACTTTCTTTCCTGACGTTTCATGGTGTGAGAACACATTTCTCTTGACTCTGAATAATCGCCCATTGTCTAGGTGTGCCACACTTCATCACTTTCTGAAGAGCATCTTCTTGGCTTTCAGACTGAGGCAATCGTGAATAAAGCTGGTGTAAACATTGTTGTATAGATATTATATTTCAGAGCTTTAGAGCAAATATCTCAAAGGATGGCTTCTGCATGTGACATAGCAGGGAAAGTTTCTCCCAGCGGGATCCCAGGGAAGGACCATATTTTTATTCCCCGCAGCAATGGATGGGAGTTCCTGATATCCTTTATACTCACTAACATTTGCAATTTTTAGTGTCTTGAATGTAATTCCAGTAAGTGTGCAGTACACATCTGTTGTTTAAAGTTGTATTTTCCTTGTCATGTAACATAATTTTTTTTAATTTTACTTTCTATTTCTCTGTACAAGAGTCTGTTTTGGCACTTTAAACCTTTAATTAGGGGCTGGAAAGAGGGCTCATCAGTTAAGTGCACTTGATGCTCTTGCAGGGATTCCTAGAACCCACATCTGATAACCGTCTCTACCTTCAGTCCCAGGGACTCCAATGTCCTCTTCTGACCTCTGTGAATTTCTGCTATACAAATGGTGAATATACATACATGCAGGCAAGCACATAAAATTAAATAATTAAATTTTAGATTAAATTTAATTTTTTTGACTAATAAAATACCTTTCAAATTCATGAAATACCAAGAAATATATGCAAAATAGAAAATTACTTTGATTATATTTAAGGTAAAACAATGATAGCAGTTTAGTGTGATAATTACCCTATTATCAAATATATATTATGACAGGATCCTTCCGGTTTCCACCTGCACTCAGATTTGATCCAGTCCCACTGTTCTCTGTACCCAGATCCCCTGGGAAGAGAATGGGACTCTCAGAAGTGCGGACAATCCTGAGAGCACAGGGGAGACCACCACTTCTGCTCACATTCCTGGTCTAAGAAGAACCTATCTGGTGCCCTCTGAACACAGAAACCAAGGAGCAGTCAGGGACAAGATCCTTCCAGTTTCCACCTGTGCCCGGAGCTGAAAGCCAGTCCACCACTTCTGCTCCGAGAGAACCCACTTGGAGCCCTCAGGAAACAGGAACAATACAGGAGCAGTCTGAGAGAAGATCCTTCCGGTTTCCACCTGAGCCTGGAGCGGACCAGGTCCAACAGCGCCAGACCCCACGCAGGAGAGAGCTGGACTCTCAGAAGTGAGGATAATCCTGAGAGGGACAGGTGAGACCATCACTGCTGCTCACATTCTTGGCCCAAGAGGAACCTGCCTGAAGCCCTCTGAAGACAGGAACCGAGGAGCAGTCTGGGACAGGATCCTTCTGGTTTCTGCCTGGGCCTAGAGCTGACAAGGTGACACAGCTTTTTATACTCAGATCCCATTTCGAGAAAGCCGATCTCGAAGAGTGCTGACACACAGGCTTACAGATGGATCAAGTTACTGTCAGAGACAGCAAGACCAGCTAACACCAGAGACAACCTGATGGTGAGAGTCAAGCACAGGAACCTAACCAAGACTACTTGGCATCATCACAGCCCAGTTCTCCCACCAAAGCAAATACTGGCTATCCCAGCACACCAGAAAAGCAAGATTTGGATTTAAAACCACATCTCATGATGACGATGGAGGACTTTAAGAAGGACATAAATAACTCCCTTAAAGAAATACAGGACAAGACAGGTAAACAAGTAGAAGCCCTTAAAGAGGAAACACAAAAATCTCTTAAAGAATTACAGGAAAACACAACCAAAGAGGTGAAGGAATTGAACAAAACCTTCCAGGATTTAAAAATGGAAATAGAAACAATAAAGAAATCACAGAGGGAGACAACTCTGGAGATAGAAAAACTAGGAAAGATATCAAAAGTCATAGACTCAAGCATCACCAACAGAATACAAGAGATAGAAGAGAGAATCTCAACAGTAGAAGATACCACAGAAAAATGGAAACAACTAGCAAAGAAAATGTAAAATGCAAAAAGCCAAAACATCCAGGAAATCCAGGACAAAATGAGAAGATCAAACCTAAGGATAATAAGTATATAGGAGAGCAAAGATTCCCAAATTAAAGGACCAGTAAATAAAATTATTTATTTTATAATAACAAAATTTATAATCAACAAAATTATAGAAGAAAACTTCCCTAACCTAAAGAAAAAGATGACCATAAACATACAAGAAGCCTACAGAAGTCCAAATAGAATGGACCAGAAAAGAATTTCATAAAATTGCAAAGCTTCTGTAAGGCAAAGGACACTGTCATTAGGACAAAATGGCAACCAACAGATTTTGAAAAGATCTTTATGAATCCTACATCCAATAGAGGTCTAATAGTCAATATATACAAATAACTCAAGAAGTTAGACTCCAGAGAGCTAAATAACCCTATTGAAAAGGAGGTACAGAGCTAAACAAAGAATTCTCAGCTGAGGAATATTGAATGACTGAGAAGCGCCTAAAGAAATGTTCAACATCCTTAGTCATCAGGGAAATGTAAATCAAAACAACCCTGAGATTCTACCTCACACCAGTCAAAATGACTAAGATAAAAACTCAGGTGACAACAGATGCTGGGGAGGATGTGGAGAAAGAGGAACACTCCTCCATTGTTGGTGGGATTGCAAGCTGGTATAACCACTCTGGAAATCAGTCTGGAGGTTCCTTAGAAAGTTGGACATAGTACTACCTGAGGACACAGCTGTACCACTCCTGGGTATGTACCCAAAAGGTGCTCCAACATACAAGGACACGTGCTCCACTATGTTGATAGCAGCCTTATGTATAATAGCCAGAAGCTGGAAAGATCCCAGATGTCCTGCAACAGAGGAATGGATACGGTAAATGTGTTATATTTACACAATGAAATACTACTCAGCTATTAAAAAACAATGACTTTATGAAGTTCATAGGCAAGTAGATAGAACTAGAAAATATAATCCTGAGTGAGGTAACCCACTCACAAAGAAAACACAAATTGTTTGTACTTACCGATAAGTGGATATTAGCCCAAAAGCTCAGATTACCAAAGATACAATCCACAGACCACATGAAGCTCAAGAAGATGGATGGCCAAAGTATGGATGCTTCAGTTATTAGAAGGGGGAACAAAAATATTCATAGGAGGAGATACGGAGACAAAGTTTAGAGCAGAGACTGAAGGAATAGCCATTCAGACACTGCCCTATATACATACAACCACCAAACCCAGACAATATTGCTGATGCGAAGAAGTGCATGCTGACAGGGGCCTGATATAGCTGTCTCCTGAGAGGCTCTGCCAGAGCATGACAGAGTTGAATGCTCACAGTTAATCATTGAACTGAGAACAGAGTCCCCATTGGAGGACTTAGAGAAAGGTTTGAAGGAGCTGAAGGGGCTTGCAACTCCATAAAAACAACATCCAGAGCTCCCAGGGACTAAACCACCATCCAAAGAGTACAACTGGACAGAACCATGGCTCCAACTGCATATGCAGCAGAGGATATCCTTGTTGGGTCCATTGCGAGAAGCCCTTGGTCTTGCCAAGGCTGGAACTCCCCAGTGTAGGGGAATGTCAGGGTGGGGAGGATGGAAGTGATGTTTGGATGGGTGGGGGAACACCCTCATCGAAGAAGGGGGAGGGGGAGGGGATAAGGGGTTTATGGACAAGAAACCGGAAAATGGGATAACATTAGAAATGTAAATAAAGAAAATATCCAATAAAAAAATTAAAATCTGTGAGACCATAAAGGAATTTGCTTCAAGTGGCTAATTTATGTTGTGGGAAACTTTTGTGGTATAAGGGGACTTATATTTTTCTACTTTAATATTTTTTCTGCTGTTTTTTATTGCTGGTACAATCCTCTGAGGCCTTCATGTGCAGAATAGAATGGTTACTCAGTACAATCCTTTCTGTCATTCATCCTGGAAAGACAAAAGCCACAAATTATAATATATAATATATTATATATATATATGATATATGATATATAATATACAATACACAATACACAATATAATATACAATACACAATACACAATATATATATATATATATATATATATATATATGCAGGTAGACATGGTGTTGGAAAAGTGTTCTACATCTTGACCTTGAAAGCAGCCAGAAAGACACTGCCTTCTATAGGTACCCAAGAAGAAAGTCTCATCCATACTGGGCAGGGTCTGAGCATAGGAAGAGACCTCAAAATCTGCCTACAAAGTGACACATGTCCTCTAATAAAGCCTCACCCATTCCAACAAGGCCACATCTTCTAATAATGCCACGTCCCATGGGACAAGCATAGTCAAACCATCACAATTGCGGTTACTACTTTTCTCATCGTATCAAAAAATAACACATAAAACCAATGTAAGGAAGTAAGGATTTATTTTGGCTCACAATTTTAAGGGATAAAGTCCACAATGGTTGGGGACGGCATGAGTGCAAGAGTATGAAACAGCACGTCACATTGTTTCTGCTGTCAAGGCTGAGGCCATCAAGGTATCTTTCCTGCTGTTTCAGTGTGAAACAACAGATTTCTCATGAATGACTAAGGCTTTCCCAGTTTTGCAAAACAAAAACAAAAACAAAAACCAAAAACAAAAACCAAAAACAAAAACAAAACAAACAAACAAACAAAAAAACCTGAAGTCCACTCAAGCTACTTTTCTCATCAGACTATACATTTTTAAAATCTTGTGGTCCCCTTCTCTCACATTCTAAATATGATGGAAAGCGATTACAATAACCAATCTGCCACACAGATATTATGCTGCCTTGAAATTTTCTGTCAAATAACTTTGTCCTTTACCATTGACCTCTTTCAGCTTCTCAGAGTACATAATGCACCCACATTCTTTGCCATAATGAGAACGTGAACATCCTTGAGCCCAGTTCCTCCAGTCCCTGATAAAGTCTCCATTCCTCTGTGAAAGCCCCTAAATTGGGACTTTACCATTTGCATTTAAATTAGCATTCTGGCCTCCCATACCTTCACCAGAATGGCCCATTAAGCTCTGATAACAAGGTAGCTGTATGGGTAGCCCACTTCGCAGCTCTCCCTCTCTTCCTCCCCCTCTTGCTGTTGTGACAAGCAGGGCAGAAACATGAGGATTAGCCATTCATCTGCAGGCAGAAAACAGAGAGGATTAATGTTGGCACTCATCTAACTTTCCTACTTATCGTCTTTAAAAAAAAAAGAGCGTCTATGATGTGGATGCGATGGATGTGGATATCCACACAGAGTACATGCTTGCTTACTGTTTCGTTAAGGTATGTTTCTCAATTTTCCAAATCTAATCGAGAAGACAGTAGAGTTTAGTCATCACACACATAAAGCAAAACACTGTATAGCTTTAAATCCATGTTAATTTCTCACCACCTGAGATGGACAATGACCTGAGGACAAGTTGTTGGGATAAGGAAAAAAAGGATGTATTTGGAAAGTTAACAAACAAAAAGTCAAAGAGGCTGCTATCAACGAATACCATCGTAGCCAGCTTTCAGGAACAGAGCTTACACGGGCAGTGGCGGAGAGGCATTTCAGATAGTTTTACAGGAGGAAATTACTAATTTGGAGTGGCCTTCTCTTCTGACACACTAATTACTGTTATCTGTAGGTCACTGGGTTAGCTTGGAGTCTGTAGTTCAAAAGGGAAGCTACTGACTAGAAAGCCTGTGACTGTCTTTAGTTTCTTTGTGATGGAGTTAATTATTATGTTACGAACGTATCTTTCCTGGGGAACCGGGAAAGATAAGGAATGGTTAATTTGCCCTTAAGGTCCAGAGGAAATAAGAAAGACAACTTCTCTCTTAGATGAAGACATTCTCTCGGGGTTGGTGGGGGAGTGTGGTGGTCTGGAGAGTTGGGGTCATGGAGGGCATAGGGGATTGTAGAGAGCATAGGGGGGTTGTAGGGGATGTGGAGGGTGTAGAGGGTGTAAGAATTTGGGGTATGTGGTGGGGGTGGTGGGGGAGCAGGTGTGTGGGTGAGGTGAGGGGGGGTATGAGGCATTGGGGGATGAGGTTGGAGGTGGGATGAGGTGGACATTATCCCTTCAGGTCACTCACTCACAGTCGTCTTCTGTGCCAATGTGGAGACTAAAATTTTATTGCCATACTATTTGAACACATGAAGGTGGAGATTTTTTTTGTACTAATCAAATTCTAATTTAATGTTATTTATTTCCTATTGCTGTTTTCCTTCTATATATTTCATTCAGTAGTGTTTATTCTATTGTTTTAAAACACATTCTATAACATTTTTTCCTACTATGCTCTAAATCTGACAATCCTATTAGATAAGGATATTGAAGGTCCACCTTCCAAGCTGATTTTTTTTTTTTTTTGAGTCTGGTGTTCTTCCTTGACTTCTATTTTGCTTTTACTTTTTTTTTATTACTAAATCTTTTTTTTTATTACTAAATTTTTTCTTATTAACTTGAGTATTTCTTATTTACATTTCGAATGTTACTCCCTTTCCCGGTTTCCGGGCAAACATCCCCCTAACCCCTCCCCCTCCCCCTCTTTATGGGTGTTCCCCTCCCCATCCTCCCCCATTACCACCCTCCCCCAACAGTCACATTCACCGGGGGTTCAGTCTTGGCAGGACCAAGGGCTTCCCCTTCCACTGGTGCTCTTACTAGGCTGTTCATTGCTACCTATGCAGTTGGAGTCCAGGGTCAGTCCATGTATAGTCTTTGGGTAGTGGCTTAGTCCCTGGAAGCTCTGGTTGGTTGGCATTGTTGTTCATATGGGGTCTCGAGCCCCTTCAAGCTCTTTCAGTCCTTTCTCTGATTCCTTCAACAGGGGTCCCATTCTCAGTTCAGTGGTTTGCTGCTGGCATTCGCCTATGTATTTGCTGTATTCTTGCTGTGTCTCTCAGGATTGCTTTTATTTTTTAACTTAAACATCTTTCTCAATGCATCATCCACTTTGAAAAGCCTGTGAAGCCTTTATCCACCATTTTTCCTTTCAGAAAGAGTTTCATTGGCTGTTGGGAAGAGCCCTGACAGGTTCTTCAGCCCTGATGGTTCTCAAAGCCCCAGTTCCTCTTAACGGGCACTTATAATTGCACTGAGCAAAGAAGGTTCTTTTTCTCCCAAAGCTCATACACAGAGAGACACTTTTTATTTTAATCTCTTTCCTTAACAGACATTTCCTTTTCTTTCCCATTGTCTCATCGACAGTGTAGCCCCTTGAGAGTTCTAGGTTTACACAGGGTCTCAGTTGTCACTCTCATGTTCACAAAGGACACACAGCCATATTTTGTTTCCTAGCCGTCCTTAAAAACTCAAACTTCTAGCTTAGTAGCATAGCAAATGCTGCCAGGTTTGTCACTACATGGGTGTCCTACCAGCTTTAAGTTTCATGCACCCTTTTGATTCTAGGTCTCTGGTCAGGAGGGTAGACACACCTGTCCAAGAAGGCTCGTTCCATTTTACTCATTGCAGAGTGGATTTTGGTTGTTTGTTTTGTTCTCATGAGGGTTTTTGAAATTTGTTTTAGTCCGAGAACGATATTATGGTCACTTTCTATATTTTTAATACACATTAAAAATTATGATCCATCTGCTTTCTACATCTCCTGGTGTCCTGGCGTATCTACTGGTTTATCATTAGGCTATCATTTCCATCATATGAAGAACTTTTTATACTGAAGTCGTCAGAGGCAGGCGGAGTCAGTTCACCATTTCAAGTCAATACTGGATTCTTGAAGATTGCCAGGAAGAATGGAGATCAAGGCCAGTCCCTACTAAGGCCAGGTGATCAAGAAACATGTGCTTCCCTTGGGGACAATGACAGCATTAGAACAAAGATGCAAGATGAATGTCAAAGTAAGGCGGGTTCCAATGATATTTAAGAGGGCATTTCATGATGAAAATAAAGAAATCTAGGTCTGTCACGCTGCTCAGTAATAAAGCTGTCATTCTTTAATACTTATTAAATCATAGGTATTTCACTGGAAAGTTTACCTATTTCTTACTGTCCATGTTTATGTTCACATATGTGATGATGTATGTGAAGGCCAATGTCAACTTTGGGTATCTTCTTCAAGATCTCTCTCTCTCTCTCTCTCTCTCTCTCTCTCTCTCTCTCTCTCTCTCTCTCTCTCTGTGTGTGTGTGTGTGTGTGTGTCTTTCTATCTGTCTCTCTCTCTCTCTCTCTGTCTCTCTCTGTCTCTCTCTCTGTCTCCTCTCTCTGTCTCTCTCTGTCTCTCTCTGTCTCTCTCTGTCTCTCTCTGTCTCTCTCTGTCTCTGTCTCTCTCTCTCTCTCTCTCTCTCTCTCTCTCTCTCTCTCTCTCTCTTGTCATGGTCCCTCACTGAACCTGTAACTCACTAATTCGACCACATTGACTGGCCAGTGAGTCTCTAAGATCTAGGATCTGCCTGGCTCTGTCTTCCCACTTCTGGGATTGTAGGATTTCACTGCCGGACCGAACTTTTCTTTCTCAGGCACGTCCCTGGCTGAACTATCTCCCCAGCTCCCCACCCACATTGTATAAAACAAAGAAAAACGACAAAACAGTTTTGTCTGATAAGATCATAAAGATCCTCGGAAGTAAAGTTGAGCTTCTGTCCTACTATGGGGATCATAAATTCAGTCACTTTCCCCAAGGCAGCCAAGTCAACAAATATTTTTATAACCACAGTGAAACTGTACGACTGTTCATTAGAAAGATTATTGTGTTGGCCTGGTAGCAAAATGGAAGAAAGAATTGCATACCACTCTTAACTACCTATTAGCTCAGAGAAAGAACCCATAAGCTCAGACACGAGGGAACAGGAATCGTTTTGAAAATAAGCAGAAAGCCTGGATGAGATGGAAAATGGGTTGAAGTTATGCTTTATAAAATGTATATATGGAAAGCCACATAGAGGATCAATACAGTAGAGCAAAGCAGAGAACTATGCCTTAATTACTTATAAGCGCACTTGTCTTTATTTACAAGTATAAGGTGTCATAACCTTTATGATTTGGGAGCAGAAGCAATGAATAGAGAAGCAGTTCAAAATGTCTAGTTCTTGAAGGGCCAGAACAGTATAGTGCTCCAAAGATACACAAGCAGTTTTTTTTTTTTTTTGAATAAGGACGTATGGAAGGGAGAGAGGGAGGAAAGAAGGGAGGAGGGAGGGAGGAAAGAAGGGAGGAGGGAGGGAGGGAGAGAAGGAGGGAGAGAGGGATGAAAGGAGAGAACTTTTTAAGTTGTAGGGACCAGAGGAAAAAAATGCAAGTGGACATTAGTGACAGGAGTAAAACTATGCTCTCTTGGGTTGGCACTTGTATTCATCCTTTATTTCAGAAATTCTTCTGAGGCCTGGAAAGAAAAGGGAGGCTTTGTGGTGTGGAACTCTTCTATGCAGATGAGAAATGACTGGCACATACAGCTTTCCTGTTTTCATTTGATATTTTAAATTTCCCAAGAAAGGTATTACCGCTGTCAATGTGAAGATAAGGAATGGAGTCTTAGGAAGTTAATGAATGTCCTGAAAGCCAGCTACCAGGAACAGGCAGGGATGGAATTCAGACAATTCTTATGTCCCTAAATGGTATACTCTTTGAAAGCAACTGTGGAAAAGAAACGCTGTCTTAATCAAGATAAGAGTTACTGCGCTGGGGATTGGAGCTCAAAGGGGAGCCCAAGAAAATTGCTGCAGCAGCCCAGACCAAGACACCCCAGAGCTGGCTTGCCCATGAGTGGATGCTTTCAAATGCACCTCCCTGTGATAGCTCACACTGAACTTAAGGAACACAACCCCACTTCCAAGGTCGAATTTCTGTCCTTATTCTGAAGCCTCCTCTTAGGCCCTGTCTGCAGAAGCCCAAGTCCCCAAGATGCCCCATGGTGTCCTCATCAAAGCAGTTCTGTGCCCCAAGAGCCCAAGGCCTTCGGAGCCCTTGCCTGGCAGTGAGACATCCTTCATTGTAGGACCTGCTGGTCACACTGTGAGTGATACACTTAGGAGCTTCCCAGGGGGCTGCCATCCACTCTGCTTAAGAGGGCGAATACAGGGGAGGAGAAACCTTCCCCCCTGTTCTGACTCTCCTTTTCCCTGGCAGGAGGGGGTGTTAGCTCCTCTACTCTGGATTAAGATACCCACAAACCCTTGCACTTTGTTTTTATTTGCTCAGAAAGTGAGAATTAGGGTCTTGTGCAGATGGGGATAAGGATGCTGTGAGTCCACAGAATTAGATACAAGAACAGTTAGTGCATTGTCCAAAAGTTCATATTTTAGGAGTTTAATTTCCCAAATTCTTATGTTAGTAATATTTGAAGATGAGGCTTTGGGAAAATAATTCAGTCCTGCAGATAGGACCCACAGGATGGAACTGGTAGCTTTATAAATGCAAAGGAGACTTAAGACGTGTGATATCTTCCACCCTGTGATGATCCAGGTCCTCATCAGGTGCTGGATGTTTGATCTTAGATTTCTCAGCCTCTGGTACTATGAGGCAAACAATTCTGTATTCTGCATAATTGACTCATTCTGGAATATTTACTCATAGAAGCAGGAAACAAACCAAACAACCTTCATTAAAGTAGGAGTGAAAGAAAGAGACAGACAGGAAAGGCGAGTTCTACCGGTTGATGCTATAGATGATAAATCTACAGATAGATTTCAGGTCAGATCCAGTCGATCTGTCACATCTGTCTTAGGCATCATGGTTGCTTCAGTAAAGTATCACAAATTCAGTAGTTTATCACAATAGGAATTTATTTGTTCATTTTGGGAGGTAAGAACATAATCTGGGTATCAGCTGGTGAGACGTCTGATGTAGCTCATAGAAGACCTTCATGGCAGAAGGTGAAGACACACTCCCGGGTTTCTTCAACGACAGCACCATGCAAAGTTCTTCTCTCACCTCTCCTGCAATGCCTTGCCTTCCAAACCACCATATACGAGTTCTGAGGTACACTGAATAATCGCCTGTGGTACCCTTTCCTTCACAGTGCTCCTCACGTATGTGTGCCTCATGTTTCTCCTATTCTCCACAGTCAGGTTCTGACTTCATGTCCACAGTTTTTCAATTTACTGGAGGGTCTTGAAATGTAATTCTGTCCATGACTAAAGCATGGAAAGCTCTAGAATGTTTTGGCCATGGAGGCCCAAGGGTTATACATATGCCGTAGTTTAAATAAAAAAAGGGTTAAAAGATGACATCATCTTTTAAGGAGTTGGGTATCTATTTCTTATTTGGCTGCCAGACACACAATAGCATGTATTCTCTTATCAACAAATATTTGTCACAGATATGCTAAACATTGTATATTGCAGTGTGGCAATATATAGTACACTGAATATAGTAAAATGCAAGTTCTATATCACACATGCTCACACGTGACAGCTGAATAATAAATATTAATAATATGGCTGACATCAATGAGGAGAGTGATAAAAAGCAAAGCGTGGAGCACTGGGAGGACATTGGAAAAGTTCTCTATACAGAGTCATACACAAGAACGAAAGGAAGTGAGAACAACCATATGCTTGTCTAGGGAGAGGGTTGCATAGAGGGCAAAGTTAGCACATGCTTGGTGCACCGAAAAATTGACCAACAAACTCATATGTTTAAAGCTCAGTGAGCATGTGCATTGTAGGGGAAAATGAATTCAAAGACCTATCATGGAGACAGTAATTTAGAGCCTTAATACAAGTTGTAAGTAAAGCTTGGTGGCATTTAAGTAATACAGCAAGCTATTTGAGGCTTTGGGGAAGAAAAATAAAATGTTTGGATGTGCTTTAAAAGAATCTGTGAATTATCTAGGAGATAAGTCAGACGGATACAGTATTAAGTTAGAAGGCTGGTTAGGACTATAAACAATATTCTTGAAGAGAGGTGATGGCATGTTGGGATGAGATTTTATCATTAGGAATGTTGAAAATGTTTGGGTTATGGACATATTTTGAGGCAAGAGTAACTAGATATATAGAAAGATTAGGTATAGGGCATGAGATACCATATAAAGAATAACTACAATCTTGAAGACCTCAATAGCTGGAGTGATGGATTTGCCAGTCAATGAGGAGACTGAGGATTGGTTTCAAACATAAGAAAGTCAGTATTGGCTGTGGACACCATTCAATGTCAATGAGATAAGCAGGTGGAAAAGCTGGAGTCAATTGGATATGTGAGTCTAGGCAGAAATGAGGTTCAGGCTGTAATTATGACTGAGAAGTGAAAGCTATTATAGTCATGAAATGAAGCAAAATCACCAAGAAAATGATTATTGCTATAAACAAAGAGGTCCAAGATTGACTTGTAGAACACAAATCTATGATGTGATCATCAGGAACCACTGAGTACCAGAAGAGATTAAGGATAGCTGTTAGGTCCTGTAGAGATGACTCAGTGGTTAAAAGCATTTGGGGATTGGGGATTTAGCTCAGTGGTAGAGAGCTTGCCTAGCAAGTGCAAGGCCCTGGGTTCAGTCCCCAGCTCCGGAAAAAAAAAGCATCTACCCCTCTTGCAGAGGACCAGAGTTCAGTTCCTATCACCCACATAGCAGCTCACCACCATCTGTAGCTCCACTTCTATGGGGATCCATTGCCCTCTCCTGACCTGTGAATTCACTGCATGCATTAGTGAAAATGCTCACACCCATAAAAAAATTCAATTAAAAAATCTTAAGAAGAAAAGCATGGCTGCCAAGTTTCCAAAGATGTGAAGGAACCACATGAAATGAGAAGCCATTCCTGTCACCACACCAGAGGCAATTTATTTGTATATCCCAGAAACTCGAGAGCATTTAAGTATACTTTGTTAGACATAGATAGTGGGAATCTCCAACCTATCAAGATACCTGCTTCTATGTGGGCTTCCAAACCTCAGAGGCATATCTGGAAAAAATTAAAAACAAAAACAAAGCTCAGAAGAAATTTGAGCTGACAGTAGGTTGTGAACCCATCGAGGACATCTTCACAAGAACACCTAAAGTAATGAAGAACCAGCTTGAAAAGAACCATTTACAATAATCAAACCACTAGGAGCACAATTTGGGGATGAAATGAGAGTGTGATTAAATCCTGAGACTGAATAAAGACAGAGATGTGATTACATAAAGCTTTCAAAAATTTCTTCACAATAAAAGAGAGAAAGGTGAGGTAGGAGAAGAGAGAATGGCAAGAAAAATAGTTTGAAAAAGTGTTTACCAACTTAGGAAAAGAAGCTGTTTATTTCTTCTTCTTGTTTTTACCACACCAAAAGTTCTACATCTTAAAAAATGAGAGAGGAAAACAACCAAAGCTCTGACAGCCAGTTTGAAAAATGAGCAATGGAAAGCAACTTGCAGCTAGAAGGAAAAACATATAAATGGACAATCAATGAGTAGGAGGACTCGAAATCTCATTCATTATTTAAAATGCAAATTTAAGCAATGTGATATAATTTATCATCTTTCAAATGTAAAAGAAATAAAAGGACTGATAATATTCATTTCTGTCAAGAGTACAGAAATACAATATCAAATCCATAGTTAGTGCATGTGTGCATAAGTCATTCCTACTGAGTAATTTGTCAATATCAATAAAATGTTAATTAATCATAAAATTTAGAGTTTAGATTTGTACAAAAATAGAGACGACAGAGGGTTCTCCTATTTCAGACATACAGTTTCTCCAGTTATTAGCATCCTATATTACTGCCTAGACCGACAAGCTCATCATAAACAAGAGGCACTTAAACTTCAGCCTTAATAGCTATCCAAGGAAAACAAGTCGTATACAGCCTCATCAATATTGTATATGAAATATTTTTCCCTTGCCTTCTTACTTCACTGTTAGATAGATGCAGGGTGGTTCTGTGATGTCTGACCACCCACCAACACCTTACATGAGAAAGAAAGCTCATAAAACACAAGGAAAGAGTTTCTCCTAAAATGTCATATTCATGACCAACTGGAAAATCACCAGACTCCTGCTCAGATTAAACCCTGCAAGCAGACCAAAGGCCTTTTCTTTCTCTGTTTACAGGGATCCTTATCTGGCTACCCAACTTCCTTCTAGATCGAAACCCCATGTAGCTTCAATAAAATCTGCCTAAGTCCCTACTTTTTGTCTCGTTCCAATTCTGTTACCACTGAATAAGACGTTCCCTCTGTTGAGTGTCACCATAGTGTGTTTCCCAAAATAAATGAACCAATACAAATATACTGCTATTAGCTGAAGTTATAATGTCATTCATTTTTTTTTATAATTCACATAATCAACCAGCTCTGTTCTAGAACTCTCAAATGGTAATCATATTCCATAGTTCTCATTGTTCCTGGTCATCTCAATAGTTTTGATGTGTTTTATAGAATTTCCTTCATCTGGGACTATTTAATGTTACTTTCCTGACTTAAATGAGGCTGCATGGTCTTGGGGAGAGTATTTGTTAGATATCACTCTCATCACATCATATATCAAGGGCCTGCCCTCCATGTGATTTCTACTTACTAGGGTCAAGGTAGGCTCTTGTCTGGATTCTCTGATGCATTCATTCTCCCTTTCCACATGGTGTCGTCCAGAAAAAAACCACTGTTGCAGCCTACACTGAAGGAACATAGGAAAGTAGGAAGTAGACAGCATCGAGATTAAAATTTGATCTGGGGACATTACTGATTACAGAGGAAAACACCAAATGCCATCTGGAACCCTGGTGCACGGAAGCTCCCGGAAAGGGCGGCGCAGATCTTCCTGATGGCTGCCGCCGCGGAGAGCTCATAAGCAACACCCCATGAGCAAACTTGAACCTCGGGACCACAGGTAAGACCAACTTTTCTGCTGCAAGCGACCTGCCTGGTGAACTCAGGACACACAGAGGCAAAATTCCTCTAGGACCGGACACTTCCGGTATTTAGCGGGAGTCCCAAACCAGCGGATCCCTGCCCACAGCAGCTCTCTGCTCCCAAACCCCGTGGGAGAGAGACCTCACTGCCCAGACAGGTGGGCACTCCTGAAACTGCAGAGTGGAAGAGACCACCAACACTGCCCACCCCTGCCCACATCCCGGCCCAAGAGGAAACTGTATATGGCCTCTGGGTTCCCGTAGAGGAGGGCCCAGGAGCAGCAGGTACGCTGAGTCTGAGACACCACCGGAACCTGAAGGGACCGACCGGATAAACAGTTCTCTGCACCCAAATCCCGTGGGAGGGAGAGCTAAACCTTCAGAGAGGCAGACACGCCTGCGAAACCAGAAGAGACTGCACTCTGCGCACATTACTGATTCCAGAGGAAAACACCAAATGCCATCTGGAACCCTGGTACACGGAAGCTCCCAGAAAGGGCGGCACAGATCTTCCTGGTTGCTGCAGCCACAGAGAGCTCATAAGCAACACCCCATAAGCAAACTTGAGCCTCGGGACCACAGGTAAGACCAACTTTTCTGCTGCAAGTGACCTGCCTGGTGAACTCAAGACACAGGCCCACAGGAACAGCTGAAGACCTGTAGATAGGAAAAACTACACGCCCGAAAGCAGAACACTCTGTCCCCATAACTGGCTGAAAGAAAACAGGAAAACAGGTCTACAGCACTCCTGAAACACAGGCTTATAGGACAGTCTAGCCACTGTCAGAAATAGCAGAAGAAAGTAACACTAGAGATAATCTGATGGCGAAAGGCAAGCGCAGGTATCCAAGTAACAGAAACCAAGACTACATGGCATCATCGGAGCCCAATTCTCCCGCCAAAGCAAACACGGAATATCCAAACACCAGAAAAGCAAGATCTAGTTTCAAAATCATATTTGATCATGATGCTGGAGGACTTCAAGAAAGACGTGAAAAACTCCCTTAGAGAACAAGTAGAAGCCTACAGAGAGGAATCGCAAAAATCCCTAAAAGAATTCCAGGAAAACATAAATAAACAAGTAGAAGCCCATAGAGAGGAGTCACAAAAATCCCTGAAAGAATTCCAGGAAAACACAATCAAACAGTTGAAGGAATTAAAAATGGAAATAGAAGCAATCAAGAAAGAACACATGGAAACAACCCTGGATATAGAAAACCAAAAGAAGAGACAAGGAGCTGTAGATACGAGCTTCACCAACAGAATACAAGAGATGGAAGAGAGAATCTCAGGAGCAGAAGATTCCATAGAAATCATCGATTCAACTGTCAAAGATAATGTAAAGCAGAAAAAGCTACTGGTCCAAAACACACAGGAAATCCAGGACTCAATGAGAAGATCAAACCTAAGGATAATAGGTATAGAAGAGACTGAAGACTCCCAGCTCAAAGGACCAGTAAATATCTTCAACAAAATCATAGAAGAAAACTTCCCTAACCTAAAGAAAGAGATACCCATAAGCATACAAGAAGCCTACAGAACTCCAAATAGATTGGACCAGAAAATAAACTCCTCCTGTCACATAATAGTCAAAACACCAAACGCACAAAATAAAGAAAGAATATTAAAAGCAGTAAGGGAAAAAGGTCAAGTAACATATAAAGGCAGACCTATCAATCACACCAGAATTTTCGCCAGAAACTATGAAGGCCAACAAACTGAAAGAACAAAACCACAAGATCATTTCATTAGATGCTGAGAAAGCATTTGACAAAATTCAACACCCCTTCATGATAAAAGTCCTGGAAAGAATAGGAATCCAAGGCCCATACCTAACACAGTAAAAGCCATATACAGCAAACCAGTGGCTAACATTAAACTAAATGGAGAGAAACTTGAAGCAATCCCACTAAAATCAGGGACTAGACAAGGCTGCCCACTCTCTCCTACTTATTCAATATAGTTCTTGAAGTTCTAGCCAGAGCAATCAGACAACAAAAGCAGGTCAAGGGGATACAGATCGGAAAAGAAGAAGTCAAAATATCACTATTTGCAGATGATATGATCGTATATTTAAGTGATCCCAAAAGTTCTACCAGAGAACTACTAAAGCTGATAAACAACTTCAGCAAAGTGGCTGGGTATAAAATTAACTCAAATAAATCAGTAGCCTTCCTCTACACAAAAGAGAAACAAGCCGAGAAAGAAATTAGGGAAACGACACCCTTCATAATAGACCCAAATAATATAAACTACCTCGGTGTGACTTTAACCAAGCAAGTAAAAGATCTGTACAAAAGAACTTCAAGACTCTGAAGAAAGAAATTGAAGAAGTCCTCAGAAGATGGAAAGATCTCCCATGCGCATGGATTGGCAGGATTAATATAGTAAAAATGGCCATTTTACCAAAAGCGATCTACAGATTCAATGCAATCCCCATCAAAATACCAATCCAATTCTTCAAAGAGTTAGACAGAACAATTTGCAAATTCATCTGGAATAACAAAAACCCAGGATAGCTAAAACTATCCTCAACAAAAAGGACTTCAGGGGGAATCACTATCCCGAACTCAAGCAGTATTACAGAGCAATAGTGATAAAAACTGCATGGTATTGATACAGAGACAGACACATAGACCAATGGAACAGAATTGAAGGCCCAGAAATGAACCCACACACCTATGGGCACTTGATTTTTGTCAAAGGAGCCAAAACCATCAAGTGGAAAAAAGATAGCATTTTCAGCAAATGGTGCTGGTTTAACTGGAGGTCAACATGTAGAAGAATGCAGATCGATCAATGCTTATCAACCTGTACAAAGCTTAAGTCCAAGTGGATCAAGGACCTCCACATCAAACCAGATACACTCAAACTAATAGAAGAAAAACTAGAAAAGCAACTGAAACACAAGGGCACTGGAAAAAATTTCCTGAACAAAAACACCAATGGCTTATGCTCAAGATCAAGAATCGACAAATGGGATCTCATAAAACTGCAAAGCTTCCTGTAAGGCAAAGGACACTGTGGTTAGGGACAAACGGCAAACCAACATATTGGGAAAAAGATCTTTTGCAATCCTACAACAGATAGAGGCCTTATATCCAAAATATACAAAGAACTCAAGAAGTTAGACCGAGGGGAGACAAATAACCCTATTAAAAATGGGGTTCAGAGCTAAACAAAGAATTCACAGCTGAGGAATGCCGAATGGCTGAGAAACACCTAAAAGAAATGTTCAACATCTTTAGTCATAAGGGAAAATGCAAATCAAAACAACCCTGAGATTTCACCCACACCAGCAGAATGGCTAAGAATCAAAAACTCAGGTGACAGCAAATGCTGGCGAGGATGTGGAGAAAGAGGAACACTCCTCCATTGTTGGTGGGATTGCAGACTGGTACAACCATTCTGAAATCAATCTGAGGTTCCTCAGAAAATTGACATTGAACTGCCTGAGGATCCAGCTATACCTCTCTTGGCATATACCCAAAAGGTGCCCCAACATATAAAAAGAACACGTGTCCACCATGTTCATCGCAGCCTTATTTATAATAGCCAGAAGCTGGAAAGAACCCAGATGCCCTTCAACAGAGGAATGGATACAGAAAATGTGGTACATCTACACAGTGGAATATTACTCAGCTATCAAAAACAATGACTTTATGAAATTAAAGTAGGCAAATGGATGGAACTGGAAAATATCATCCTGAGTGAGGTAACCCAATCACAGAAAAACACACATGGTATGCACCTCATTGATAAGTGGCTATTAATTAGCCCAAATGCTTGAATTACCCTAGATGCCTAGAACAAATGAAACTCAAGACGGATGATCAAAATGTGAATGCTTCACTCCTTCTTTTAAAAAGGGGAACAAAAGAATACCCTTGGCAGGAAGAGAGAGGCAAAAGATTAAACAGAGACTGAAGGACACCCATTCAGAGCCTGCCCCACATGTGGCCCATACATATACAGCCACCCAATTAGATAAGATTGATGAAGCAAAGAAGTGCAGGCTGACAGGAACCAGATGTAGATCTCTCCTGAGAGACACAGCCAGAATATGGCAAATACAGAGGCGAATGTCAGCAGCAAACCACTGAACTGAGAATAGGACCCCCGTTGAAGGAATCAGAGAAAGAACTGGAAGAGCTTGAAGGGGCTCGAGACCCCATATGTACAACAATGCCAAGCAACCAGAGCTTCCAGGGACTAAGCCACTAACTAAAGACTATACATGGACTGACCCTGGACTCTGACCTCATAGGTAGCAATGAATATCCTAGTAAGATCACCAGTGGAAGGGGAAGCCCTTGTTCCTGCCAAGACTGAACCCCCAGTGAACGTGATTGTTGGGGGGAGGGTGGTAATGGGGGGAGGATGGGGAGGGGAACACCCATCAAGAAGGGGAGGGGGAGGGATTAGGGGGATGTTTGCCCGGAAACCGGGAAAGGGAATAACACTCGAAATGTATATAAAAAATACTCAAGTTAATAAAAAAAAATTGATATGGGACACGAAGGCACAGGCCTTTAATACCAATATTCAAGATGAAGAGGCAGGAGGAACTCTATGAATTTTAGGCAAGCCATGGCAACATAGTGAGACCCTTCATGTCTCAAAGAAACATGAAGATTAACATGTAAAAAGAACTTATAACAGAGAAAGACTGGACCCTACTATAAAAAACATACTACATAAGCAAAAAGTCCCATGGTTTCCAAATGTGGGAGAGTATAGGGTCACAATGCCCAGTGCCCAAGGATTTTGATCTAACGATCTTTCTAAGTTCTCTAGTCCACTTTTACTCTCAGGCTGTGTGCTGGCTGGTCTTGTGTGTCAACTTGACACAAGCTGGAGTTATGACAGAGAAAGGAGCCTCCCTAGAGGAAATTCCTCCATGAGATCCAGCTGTACGGCATTTTCCCAATTAGTGATCAAGGGTGTGAGGGCCCAGCCTGTTGTGGCTGGAGTCATCCCTGAGCTGGTAGTCGTGGGTTCTATAAGAAAGAAAGCTGAGCAAGCCCGGGGAAACAAGTCAGTAAATAACATCCCTCCATGGCCTCTGCATCAGCTCCTGTTTCAGTCCTGTCTTCCTTTGGTGATGAACAGCACCGTGGAAGTGTAAGCTGAATAAAGTCTTTCTTTCCCAACTTGCTTCTCCGTCATGATGTTTTGTACAGGATAGAAACCCGGACTAAGACAGAACGCCTTCCTTTTTGTCACAAAACTTTCAGTTTCTACCACTGTCCTAAGAGCTCTCCCAGTTCTTTGTTCTGAGATGTAAGAACTTGGAGATCTCAGGTGCCTCCTGAACTCTGATCCATACCTTTAAGAGTGGAGAGGTATAGTCACATTTCTTGATGGGGAGTATCTGCTTAAAATAATCTGCCATTCTGAATGGAAGACTTTGGTCTCCAACTATTGCCTCAATAATTTATTGATACTCGTACAACTCATTGGCTTTATTTATACTTTGAACTCTAATCTCATCTCACTTAGCAATTTCATGCTGAAGCAAGTCATTTCAGATTCTAGCCTGAGAGTTCACTCAGTGCGCTCCAATGTTCTTTTATAATACACCCTACTACTGCGCTTAAAACTATCAATTCTTTCTTTTCTGGTGCTACAAGCTGTTTCCAGCTCACCTCACATACTGGCCCCATTCAGAATCAGCCATTTTCCTAAAGAGGCTCTATTCTTTCTACTAGGCTGTAGTATTAGCAGCAAAAAGCACACTCATTGCCTCTGTTGTGTCTTTATTTCTAGGTCCTCCCAGCTGACAAAATGAGAAAATGACTGTGTATGTAAATCTCTTAGCTATTTGTGTTTCTATATGCAAACAATCAAATCCATAGTAGGCAAAACATGAATTCATACTTCCGTCTCCAATTTTAATCCATCACCACCCAGATTATTCTCGCTTTCTTTCTCCATTTATTTGTAACCTCCCACTCGAGCAGCAAGCAGCCTGGCTCCCACCAGCTACCATCCATTTACTTAATTGGTGAATTTACATGCATTTAGAATTTATATGTTTTTTTAGGATTGTTAACCTGAACCTCCTGGGAAACAGCTTTGTCGGGGCTGTGAATGCTTGTTCTTGCCTTTGCTCCTATAGGCTCCATTCATTTCCAGAGTAACTGAGGTCAGCACTCCATGCCTCTACAGCCGTCAGTGAAGTTGGTGCATATACTTGTGATGCAGTTAGACAATACTGTATGTATGTCGCATTCTGGATCTCTCAGTCTTTTAGATCTTTTTTTTAAAAAAAAAATCATTTGTCCATTGATACAATGAAAAAGAAGCAAGCTGAGCAAGCCCGGAGAAACAAGCCAGTAAGTAACATCCCTCCATGGTCTCTGCATCAGCTCCTGCTTCCTGCTGTTCCAGTCCTGACTTCCTTTGATGATATATATCAGAAGTTTAATAATCAAATATATAAATAACTCAAAAACATTAAATACAAAAAACACCACCAGAATCCAATAAAGAAATTGGCTAATGAAATGAATCAGTTCTCAAAACATGAGTATGTATGGCCAATAAACATGAAAAAATATGTTCAACACCCTTAGCTAGCAAAGAAGTATAAGTGGAAAAGACACCGTGAGTCTCTCTCACCCCAGAAAGAATGACTGTCCTCAAAACAGCTAAACAAATCACAGTGAGAGGCACAGGCAGACAGGAAAGCCTGAGCACTGCTAATGGAAGTGAAAATATCTCAGCCAATGTGGAAATCAGAGCTTCCTGAAAACACCAAGCGTAGGGTCACCGTAATGCTTAGCCTGAGCATCTCTGAAGAATGCTAAATCGACATGCATGGATGCCTGCATGCTCATGTTAGTGCTGCACTTCTCTCAATAAACACAATAGAAATCCATCCATACATCTACAGTCACTATTTCTATAACAACCTACATAGCCTTGTTCCAATTCTGTGCTCTCCGACGAAAGATCTTAAAGAATATTACACAAGTGGTCCCTAGACTGGAGAACAGATAAAGGGAAGAAGGCACTCACGTTATAGTTCTATTCAGACATAAAAAAGAGTGCTTGGCAATAGTGAGGAAAAAAATGATACACTGGGAAAAACACTTGCAAAGGTCATAGCTCCTGCATTTTCTCTTCAAGCAAATGCTTTAGTTTTCTGCAAATCAGTTTGTATGAACTGAAGAGAAAATGAAGCGTCTGCGTAGAAAACATGGGTTCAGCTATAAAGAAGTATCAAACAGGATATGGTGCCTTCAGACTGGCTGTCTTCATGGAGAAGTATGTGCCAAGATTAGTCTATAGCTTTTGAAGCTTAGTAGCTCATTTCATCTTTTATTGCTAAATAATATCTCCAGTACAGATGTCAGAGCTGGTTTACTTACCCATCTGGTGAAGGCTACACTTGTTACAGTGCCTGCTTCTTCTGACAGCCTTCCTTAATCATTTCTCTAATCTTATGAGGACGCATGCGTACGCTTTCCACACAGATGCCTCATTTTCCCACATTATGCTTTTCCCGTAAACTCTGGGAGCAGATATCACTCTACACCGACGATCCACCCCCTGGGCTGTCTCCACCAACTACCAATGACTGCCCTGCAGTTGTGTCTTTTCTCCTGCCCACCTGAATCACCGAGGATTGAAAAAAAACTAGACAGCCTTAATATTTTAAAAGCATCCAGATAGCATAACCACTGTTATGTCACAGAATCTATTGTCCTAAACTCATTAGCTTTCTATATTAGAATTCTTCCAGGGGCAGAGGCCACCATCTAATAGCCCCCAGGCCTACCTGGTGTCCAAGCATCGCTCTCTCTGTAAAGCCTGAAAGGGGCTAAAAAGCCCCTTTCTCTATCTCTTCTCCCCCTCTTCCTCCTGGGACCCAGAAATCCTGCCTTATCCTTAGGCCAGTGATTGACCTCTGCCTTCTTTATTGACCCAATCAAGAAACAATTAGGGAACTAGATTTTAGTTATCAACTCCTCCCCCTACACCATGGCCTTTACAAGTGTTTTTCCCAGTGTATCATTTCCTCTACTACCCCCAATCCACTCTGACTAAAGTATTTCTCTGTCTATTTACTATATATTTAACCCTTTTTTATTATACATGTTTTTCCCATTCAATTTGGCTGGAATCCACGTGGTGACTACAGTGGCCCTCCCGCCATCTAGAATGAGTCTCAGTAGTCATTTTCCTGGAAAATGGGCTATGTTAGTAGAATTTCTGACTATATTTCTCGAAAATTACCTGTCCTTTTTCTCAGTAGAAGTAGTGAGACATGGTTTGTTCTTGGAGATAAAGCTAAAAAGAACTAAGAAAATCTACCACTGGGAAATTACAGCACCCACACTAACCCTGCAGAACTCCGTGAAAAGCCATGTTCATGTTCCCATGTCTCCAGCCCCAATTTGACTTGGTTGTGTTCTCTAAATGCCTGTCTTAGACAGATTTCTTTGTAGTTGTCTTATTCTCTAACTGGTCCAACAGGAGTCACTGACATAACGTTTTTAGATTTTCTTCAAGAGACAACCCTTAATGATTTGTAAGCCCCTTAACTGTCAAAACTGAAATCAGGTTTTAATCAAGATTTAAATATGACTTATTTTTCTAGGGTTTCATAGAACAGATATTCTTACCTATGGACACAAAGTGATGCTCTCTTCAATGTTCTCTGACAGTAAGAGCCTAGAAATGACTTTCTATTTGTCAGATGCTGCTTTAATATCGTACTGCACAGCTACACAGGGTGGTTCTACATCTCAAAGAACAGTGGTGTGGATGACTGTGGCCTAATGTGGGCACATGAAGGGGAAACAATCGAAGTGTGCACACAGAGTAAGACCAAATTCTGTGTCAGTTGGCAAGAACTTACACATCTACGAATCTATATAAGCACTGAAAGTGTCTGTAAAATTCACTGAGAGAGAAATTATTGTTATTTCCAGGGAATAGATGAGGTGGACTGGAACAATTCAAACCCTCCTGTGGAGTATGTTTTATTTTTCCTTCGGAAACCACAATTTCATGTTTAAGTGAAAGAAGGATGAAGTAAAATTGTATTTGTTAACAATATAATTACCTATTTAGAAAATCCCAAAGGAAAAAATTGGAAGTATCAAGTGATATAAAACAATAGTCAAAGGTCAATCACTTTCCTATAGACTGGCTAAGATCTATTGCAATTTGAAATTCAAAGCATAATATGTTTATATATCGTATACTAGACTCCATGATGAAATATTGAGTGAAATGTGTCTAAGCACCATGTGAGGACTGTTATAAAACTCTGATGAAAGAAATCTCAGAACTAGATGAATAGTCCATGTTCACAGATGGGTAAATGTCAGTTCTTCACACCTTGAACAACAGATTCAACACAATCCCTGCCAAGTCAAAGTCAGGAACATTTAAGAACTAATTTGAAGGTTCAGGTGAGGATACAGAAGACAGATGATCAATGATGTTGAAGAACAAGATGACTGATGCCACTCAAATTGAAGGCATACTATAAAACTACAGCCATCGAGACAGAATTCCATGCAATAAATGGGAACAGCGCAAGTTTCTATAAAGAGAAGAGATAAAGATATAATATATACACAATGATGGAATGCAATGAACCATAAAAATAAAGAGATGAAGCCCTGTCATTTATGTCCACACCAGAGGGACTGGAAGGACATTATTTTAAGGGAAATAAGGAAATCACAGAATGACAAATACTATATGATACCAACTTTGTGGTAATCTACGGAAGTTGGTCTTGTACCTACAAACAATAAAATAGTAGTAATCAGAGACAAGGAGGATGAGGAAATTACTAATAATAGTCCATAATGGTGGGGAAGGCGCAGCGAACGGAAAGCCTTAATTCACGGTGGTGTTTACAGTTTAGCTTGCTTTTCTCTTGATAGGTCAGGAACCAGAAAGGCAGAGCAAAAGCAGGGATGTAAATTCCCAATGATCTACTGGCCAGGACCCCCTAACACAGAAGCCAATGGTGTGTATTTTACCATTAGTGTTATGTTCTACCTTGCCAGTTTCCGTTGATCTCTAACTGGATAATTTGTGAATTAAACTTTAAAAGAGCATTGAGGTGCTAATTACTGTACTTGTGTGGTCCTAGACATGTAGCCAAATGAGTTTAAGATAGTCTTTCCCTAAGTTTCGGGAATCATTCTAGTGAAATTTCAAAGTAGAGGTTGTTAGAACCTTGAGCACGTAGCCAGCTGTCAGCAATGAGACTAAGTGGGCACATGAACGGTGCTGATATCTGAGAAAAGGCAAGCTTCTAGAGAACTGTTCATTTAACCTTTGAAGTTTGACTCGGCTTGGAGGTCCAGTTTGTTTTCTGTTGCTAGAGTAGCCCTTAGGCTGGATAATTTATAAAGAGTGGAGAGACATTTCTTACCTCTAGTCTGGAAACTAAACTGTGGAACATAAAAAGACCAATATGGAGAAAGTAGTGTTTCTTGCTGCATCGCCCCACTGCAAAGAAAAGCAAGAGAAGCAAAGGAGACCCATACAGGAGAGATGGCTAGAGAGTAGGGAGGACTAGCCTAAATAACAGGCCTATAGACCCCACTTTCTGATAACCATACGACTTCATGCATGGATGCTTGACCCACTGACCTCTTAATGGCCGCCTCCTCATCGTTAGCTGTGCATTAAGTTCCCAGCGCCTGGGGCTTCAGGTACACAGTCAAATGTAGCACAGGGGTAGTTAGTCTTACAAGTCATGACACCCATGTTCCTAAGATTCTAAGGCTTTGAAGTGGGGACAGACACAAACCAAGCAATAGCCTAAGCATCGGAAGCAGCGTCTTGCTTTGCTCTATACAAAGCGATGGTTTCTCTTAGGTCCTCACACCACAGGGCAGCTTCCCTACTCCTTTCCCTGGGATCCTGCCCATGTGCTGTACTTCTCAACAGCCTAGAAACACCCTGAATGGAGAAAGTAACACAGCAGGACTTTTATCTCTCTCCTGCTAGGGTGAGATTGGTTTGAAACCGTAAGTTTAAAAAAAAATTATTTCAGTCATTTTTTTCCTCCTGTAGGAGAAAAGAGAAGGGGAAAAAAGGCAGAAGAAAACTCACCTCATTTCCTATCCTGGGTAAACAATGGTTTTCTTTTCTGCCAGGAAAACCCGGGGATTACTTAAAGACTGGGATGATTGGCAGCTAAAATGCCTGTCTCTCCTCTGTCCTCAGGAAACCAGCTTAGCTTGCTCCCCACCCCCAGCCCCTTTGGAAACAGCAGGCAATGTTCAAGTCTTTCCTTCAGTCTGGTAGTGCTCAGATATGACTTCTGGAACACAAAAATAGTGGAAGGGTAAAGAAAATGTTGAGCTGTGGCAGTGATGAGAGGGGGGACACAGGTACGGCAGCAAGGACATGTTTTACATACCCAGGGCTGCACATCTCTAGCTTTTGTACTGTTTCTGATGTCGTATATTTTTTAAGAGAATGCATCTTGTTTCACATTTCTGTGAAATGCTGTAGTAAAACAAGAGTAAAGCTGTTTAGGGTTCTGGAAGAAAAGGATGTTCTGGCTTCCCTAACTTCTCAGCTAGACCTGCAGAGCATTTCTCTGCTGGCCTGGGGCATGTATACTAGCAAGCCCCATGAGTGTTTTCCCCTCTGGTTGGTGGGTCTTGTGTGTTGTCCTAGTTTACTTTCTGCTGCTGTTACAAACACCATGACCGAAAGCAGCTTAGTGAAAGAGGGATTTATTTCAGCACACAGGTTTCAGACCATTATTGAGAGAAGTCAGAGCAAGAAATTGAGCAGGGACTGGAAGAAGAACCATCTACCCTGGAAATGCTATTTCCCAGAATGGGCTGGACCCCTACACATCAGTTAACAATCCAGACAACCACCTCCTAACACGCTTTTTCAGACAGGCTGGGTCAAGTTCGTTGTCAAAGCTAACCAGGACAAAATGTCTGCCATTCTACTATTAAGGCAGAGGAACCTGAAGTGAGCTTCAGTTTCCATTTTGGAAACTCACTAAATTGTTTTTTTCTTAAATGAAATAACAGGTGCACATGGGGACGTTTTATTGTTCCTTGCAATTTATGAGAGATGCAATGCCACACTTGGTGAGTAGAAATGAAGAAACTTAATTTCCAAGCATGGCTAAGAAGCAGGTCACAAATATTGGAGAGTGAACAGAAAATGGGAACGGGGAAGGCTAAAATGAGTGATGATCAGCTCGTGCACATAACTGTCTTACACAGTAAGGGCAAGTCAATGACAGACACTTATGGAGTCTCCAGAAGCAGAGACAAGTGCCCAGTTACAACATTTAATTATGAAGCAGGAGAGACTTCTGAATCATAGCTAGTCTGACAGTACAGAAAGGGTCCCTTAGACTAGGTTCGAATCCCTGGTTCTCAAGAAGTCATTATCCTCCCTGAGCACCCTGTTTATATGTAATTACACCCACATTCTGGGTTGCATTAAGGTGGTGGTTAAGAGGTGTGTTGGGCTAGTTTTCTAGAGCATGGAGTAGTCCTCAGTGCTTGCAGTTAGAGCCGTGACAGATTTCTTCACATCAATGGAGAAATGCAACCACAGGTTCCCTTCAGGGGCAGGAAGGGAGCTGAAGGTGACTCAGATCTCTCATGTGAACAACTTGGCAGGCACTGAAGCCAGTGGTTTGTAAAAGTGAGAAGCAGTGTGGTGTACTATCATTGCTCCTGAGGTGCATTGTGGGATGAGGAAGAGGGAAGCAGAGGAAGAAGGCGGGAGTTGTTGACTGCCCAAGGCAGCCCTTGAGCCAGTAGGCTCACCCTAAGTTCTTCCTTAGCTTTACATGATTCCTGTGAGTCAAGCAGAACTCACCTTTACCCTGATTCAGACTTTATTCTGCCTCATGTCCCTGAATATTTTCATGGACAGTGACAGACAGACAAGTACTATTATTAGACTAATAAGCTCAATCACTCATTTTTAATTTTAACCAGATTGAGGTGCTAAACCCCAATGTAAACTTTTTAAACATCACACGAAATCATTATATTCTTTTCCCAGTACACTTAAATATACTCAAGTGTACTTAAGCACTGGGCACATGTTTCATTTCTTCTTCACCAAATTTTTAACCTTAGCAGAAGAGGAGGGCTCTCTCACACATCAGCAACCCTGCAGGATTCTGAGAGATATAACAACCTGTCTCCCTGCTTGAGTACACATTTAGTGAATGAGTATTCTAGCCGAGCACACTTAATTTTCAGATGGAAAAAAATTCCTGAAAGATATATTTAGTATTCCAAAATTCAAGTATGGGATACCTGATTGAGATATGAAGTGTTCCCCAACATGGTAATACTGATAATGTTTTGAAAACCTTGGAAGGTGATACCTGGCTAGATTGAGTAGGTGTCCTAGGATAAGTCTTTGGGGGTATGTTATCCTTTCCTATGATGCTCTCTGCTTCCTACCTATCACCATGCCCAAACGCAGTGCAGGGCTTTAGGTGACTATGGGCTAAACCCTCTGAAACTGTGAGCCCAAGCAAACCCATCCTCCTTCAGGTTATTCTGTCAAGGATGCTGTTGTGTATAACTTAAAAACCCCTAGAGCGGCTATATTGGAAGATGGTGCTATAAGAAATATTTAAGTTTGAATGGGGTCTGAAGCATGAGACCCGACCCCTTCAGGGTTAGTGTCCTTAGAGGAAAAGACATGAAGGAACGGCTCTTCCTCTTTTTCCCTCCTTCTCACCATTTCTTTTCTACATGTTCAAAACAGGAAAAGCCACATAAACATGGAACAAAAAAATAAAGTGATGCAGACCACAAAGACCATGTGCAAAGCACGAAGGTAATTAAACGGTGAACATCTTCCTCTTGGTCTTCCAGGCTCTGACACTGTTAGCAAATAAATTTTCCGTGACTGAGACACCCAGGTTACAGTGTAAAGGTGTGAATTAAACCAGAGGGTCCTGCATATCGGTTGGTTCTTGCTACTTACTAAGCCAGTCTGCAGCCCCAGCACTTAACAAGAATCACTGTGACTGGGAACATATTGGCACGGTGCCAATGATAAAATAATCACACTGGCTCTATAGGACATGGGTTTGCTCCATGTACCATTCACCTCCTTTCTGGATTGACAGGAAAATCTCATTCAGAACTTTAGCAATGAAAATGAGTTGGAACATGCGCATGGCTTGGAGCTAAAGTGTGGTCGCTTCTTAATCTGTTGGCTACAGATGATTTTCAACAATAAGCCAAGAATCGCAGCAAGGTTTTGTGACAAAGTCTGCGGACACAGAGAAGAGCAAAAGTCAAAGTCCTTAAGAGCATCTAACAAGCCCAGCATTCAAACCCATGTCCCCTTAGGCCTGGTGTAAGGTTGTTGTCACAATTACTGATCACTTTTGGTGTCAATAAGATGTAAGCCGCACAAAGACAGATCTCTTTGCTCTTCGATATCTCTAGAACTGAGCCTCAACAAAGTTGGATGTCTGGGAAAAGGACAGTCACAGCCAACCTCCTAGGGTTTTGTTCCTCGAAACCCCACGGCCTCCTGTATCATTTCCTTACAGTTCATTGCCATGGCCACATCCACTCTGTACTCTGAAATCTAGGGTTCTGGAAACCCAGTGTTTTATCAGCCCTTCTTACAGTGGTATTAAAATCTGCTCCATAGACTAGTACAGCCCTCAGCCTTACCAAAAAGCATCTTCTCTTTAGTCCATTGCGGATCAAAGGGCAGATAACAAGTGGCTTTGGAGGACTCATCCTTAAATGGAGCATCCATATGGGTGAACTTTCCTCAAAGGTTCTGGGAACAACAAAGAAGGGACAGAAAGAAGAGCTTGATGAGGGGAAGGAAGGCTGTGACAGGCAGTCTTGGTGTAGCTGTAGAACTCATTGTAGATTCATTCGCCTGTGCAGGGACTTTACAAGACTGATGCTATTATTACTCAGTTGTGGAGAGTGGAAGGGGGACTGTGGAGTCCCCACTCTACCTAGGGCAGCCAACAGCACTCAAGCAATGTGTGAGAAGAAAAAGCCACTGCCTTCAGTTATTAGTCAGTTGATAAGTTACTCATCCTCCAGTAGATTACTTCCTACTCATGCCTACACAGTTAGCACTGGTTAGACCCAATGGGTCACAAGGTCAAACAGAAGACAAGAAGTGGGATGGGAGCATAATAAGAGGGAGGGAGTTTAGTGGGAGTGGGAGGAGAGGCCCGGGGAGTGAGTTTGAGCAGATCTTATGCACGCAAATGAGGTTGTCAATGAGTAAATTAATTTAAAGACTTCCCTCAGCGTGCTCCCTGTAAGAAAAAGAATGAAAACAAACCTGACCACCAAATTCTGACATTTTTCATTTCATCAGGACAAATAGTCACTAACCACGTGTGGCATAATCTGTACTTCAAATATTAGCTATGGATATGAATTATAAAGTCGACTCTCAAGAGACACACATCCAAGATGGACACAATGAATTGTTCTCAATTAATTACACAAAGTGGAGAGCGCTGCTCTAGAAAATTGGATGAGTCCCTTGTCGGGCAGACTTAAGATTCCGCCAAGGGTTTGGAAGTTGGTCATTGAGAGTTGGTGACTAGGGAGAGGCAGCATATATGTGCATGGAAGGGAGCCCTGTGAGAGTTCAGAGAAGACAGCATCAGAAAGAAAATGTTTATGAAATATGAACTGAGCTGTTTATAGATAATGCCATTCCTCCGGAGATGTGAATCACAGAATACGCTCTAGAGTCTAGGATCAAATCTGTCTTAGTACTCTAGGAGAGGAGGATGTCTATGATTAAATTATATCGCAGCTCCATCCATTTCCAGTGATGCAAATATAGCCACTATAGTTGCCCTCAGTATGACATTTCCTAAAAGTGAGATGTAACAGTTTACCATGATAGACTTTCACCATACGGATACACAAAACATGACTTCAAGAGCATAAATAATAGTAAAATAGTTAGGAAGTGAGGAGTTTTGCATACTTATTGTCTGCTTTAGATGTAATTTATTCACATTATAAAGAATTTAATTTGCAACAAGAGCTTTACTTAACCACTAGCTCATAAAATTCCTGGAAATGTAACTGTCAGCTCACATTGGTTCATGCAAGCCCTGATTGTGCAGCTCCAAGGTACCATTAGTGCTGTGATTCAATGTGTAATTTATGAAATTAAGGTAAATAAATAGCTTTCTTCATAGGAGAGTTTTAAAGATTAAAGAAGTTGATTTGTAAATGGTATTTTGCATGGAGCAAATTATAACCACTCAGCCAGTGTTCGATTCCACCATTAAGTTTATTTACATGTAGGAAATACATAGTAGGGGGTCCCAGGGTGGATTTATGAGTGAAAGGAAGGTGGGCAGAGTAGACAGCCTAGTGTAATCACATTGGTAGCTGGATCCTGCTAGTGATGTTGCCAGGATTCACTGTGTGCATGGTTCCTAGGCAACACCTACTCACTGTTGTCCTGTTAATGAGGCACTTGTACACCTGAGATTCCACCCCAGGAGAGTTTGGGACATGACTGAACCTAGGGCTGGATTCTAGACTCTTCTACACTCCTGGCTCCCTTCAGCTACCACAATGCTGCTCACACATCCGGTTCTTTTTCCTCTGAGACTCAATGGTAATTCTTTCCTCTGCTATCATTTTCTTCTTCCTATTCCTTGGGGCATTCTGGTGTTGATCTAGGCAGTGTTCTAACTGTGTTCCAAGGCTTACTGCCCTTTGTGGTCACATAATCAAATAAAATGGACGTTAATATTTTGTAGATGTGAAAATTAATTAAAAAAAATCATATCCCCTGTGAGTGACAGAGCTAGAATCTGTACCTAGATACCTAGATGTGACTGACATGTTCATGCCCATCTACTCCAAGCCACATTGCCTGTTATCACATTCTTTATCATGGTCATGGGGGATATTTAGGTCACTCTCTTATGGTTTGGAATTTTAAAATATTTTTACAGTAAAAAACACTGACTCCTTAATTGTATTCTGCTCAATCTTGGATTAAAACAATTGCCCTGAATTCTGTGATAATTAGGGGAAGGAGAACAAAATGGTATATTTATTCTACCAGCTTTTCTTATGTTGTCTCGTCACTGCTCTGAGCACCAGTAAATTCAGCCGAATAAGAGGGGTAACCTGAGAGCCACTTAGTTCAATTATAAAAACCAATAGGATGGAGTCTAAAGAAGGTGGAGGGACCAAGTTCATTAGTCAAAAATGTGGGTGCACATGAAAGAGCTCTCATCCTCCTTCTGGGCTTGAGTATGGTTCAGTAGCAGAACACTTGCCCAGAATGTAGGAGGCTCTGAGATTGATGACAAGCACTGTATTAAAAGATGCTAAATACATGATTACAAGCTATCAATTACAGCCACATTGGTGTCTGTGTGCAGATACAGGAAGAATCATCTTCCTAGAAGATCACAGAGAATCATTCAGAGGAGGTGGTGGGGTGAACAATGAACTTGTCCAGGTAGATGATTTTAAAAACAGTCATAGTAAAGAGACTGCCAACTTGACCACACCATTATTTGAAGGAATTTTTTTTTATTGTGAATAAGAGAAAATATCTAGAGGTATCTGGAAGTGTCCAAAACAAACAGAAAAGAAAGCAAAGTGAATATGGCAAGGGCTGGGGAAGTAGGAGACAATAGCAGAAATAGCAAGATAACAAGAGAGAGAATACAAGGTAGAGAAAGGAGGATAACAAAAGAGAGAGGAAGGAGAGAGAAAGCGAATGAGAACAAGATGGAGAGAGAGAAGGTGACAGGGAGAATGTGGGAGGTGAACAAATCCTGTGTATCATAAGAAGGACAAGTATCTGGGTAGAGAGGACCTGGATGCTAGCATAGACTTTGTAATAAGGGGTACCTATAACATGGAGGGAGTCTGGAAGCCAGCGTGGGCTTTGATGTGATCATAGGCACCACAGGTAAACATGTGTTCCTTCTGCCAGAGGTAGGGGAAATGACTTCTTTCCACAGACAGGAACCAGTTTCACAAGTTCCTGAGGAATGCAGGCTCTTGTCTACCCTCCAGATCCCTTCTATGATCCAGCCTGAGAACATTTCAAACATAAAGAATACCTGAGTCCTAACAAGGAGGGAGAGAAGACTGTGCATGAAGGGAAGCTATGGGTAAACATTTTAATTCCACGAGTAATTCTCAAAGTGGGAATATGAAATATCTAACAAGTAGAATGCTCTCTTTCTTAAAATTAATTAATTTACATCCCAAGCACAGTTCCCCTTCCAAATTGCCCTCTCCCAAAGTCCCTTTCTCCAATTCCTCCATTTCTTCACTGAGAGTGTGGGGCCTCCCCAGGGTATCCACCCTGACCCATCAATTCCATCAATTCTCTGCAGGTTAGACACTCCAACTTCAGGGATATATATACATATATCATTATTTACATTTCAAATGTTATCTCCTTTCCTGGTTTCCCCTCCGGAAACCCCCTATCACATTCCCACCCATCATCCACTCTCTCCCTTCTCCCTGCCCTGGCATTTCCCTGCACTGAAGCATCAAGCCTTTACAGGACCAAGGGCCTCTCCTCCCACTGATTCCCTACAAGGCCATCTTCTGCTACATATGCCATTGGAGCCACGGCTCCCTGCATGTGTACTCTTTTATTGGTGGTTTAGTTCCTGTGAGAGAACCTGGGGTGTCTGGTTGGTTGATATAATTGTTCTTCCTGTGGGGTTGCAAACTCCTTCAGTTCTTTCTCTAATTCCTTCATTGGGGACACTATTCTCAGTCCAATGGTTGGCTGTGAACATGTACCTCTGTATTTGCAAGGCTCTGGCAAAGCCTCTCAGGTGACAGCTATATCAGGGTCCTGTCAGCATTCACTTCTTGGCATCTGCAATATTCTCTGGGTTTGGTGACTGTATATGAGATGGATCTCCAGGTGGGGAAGTCGCTGGATGGCCTTTCCTTCAGTCTCTGTTCCACATTTTGTCTCCATATTTCCTCCTGTGAGTATTTTATTCCCCCTTCTAAGAAGCGTCCACACTTTGATCGTCCTTCTTCTTGAGCTTCATGTGGTTTGTAAATTGTTTCTTGGGTATTCCAAGCTTTTGGACGAATATCCACTTATCAGTGAGTGCATACCAACCAAGTGTGTTCTTTTGTGATTAGGTTACGTCACTTAGGATATTTTCTGGTTCCATCCATTTGCCTAAGAATTTAACGAAATCACTGTTTTTAATAGCTGAGAAGCACTCCATTGTATAAATGTACCGCATTTTCTGTATCCATTCCTCCATTGAAGGATACCTGGGTTCTTTCCAGCTTCTGGCTATTATAAATGAGGCTGCTATGAACATAGTGGAGCATGTGACCTTGTTATATGTTGGAGCATATTTTGGTTATATGCCAGGAGTGGTATAGCTGGGTCCTATGACAAAGGAGCTAAAACCATCCAGTGGAAAAAAGACAGCATTTTCAACAAATAGTGCTCATTCAACTGGCAGTCAGCATGTAAAAGAATACAAATGGATCCATTCTTATTGCCTTGTACAAAGCTCAAGTCCAAGTGGATCAAGGACCTCCACATAAAACCAGATACACTGAAACTAATAGAAGAGAGCCTTGAACACATGGGCACAGGGTAACATTTTTCTGAACAGAATGCCAATGACTTGTGCTCTAAGATCAACGATCCACAAATGGAACCTCATAAAATCGCAAAGATTCTATAAGACAAAGGAAACTGCCAATAGGACAAAACAGCAACCAATGGATTGTGAAAAGGTATTTACCAATCCTACATCCAATAGAGGGCTACATCCCCTTCAGGACCTTCAATCCTTCCTCCAACTCTTCCATTAGAGTCCCTGGCTGTAGGTATCTGCATTTGTTCCAGAGCTGCTGGGCAGAGCCTCTCAGAGGACAGTTATACTGGGCTCCTAGGCTCCTGTCTATAAGCATAGCAGTGTATCATTGATCGTATCAGGGATTGGTGCTTGCCCATGGGATGTGTCCCAGATTGGGCAGGTTATTGATTGACTATTCCTTCAGTCTCTGTTCCACCTTTGTCCCTGCATTGCTTTTAGAAAGGACAAATTTTGGGTCAAATTGGTGTCCTTATCTCTCCACTGTGGATCCTTCTTGATGACAGGAGGTGGCCTCTTCAGGTTTCCTGTCCCCACTGTCAGGCATTTTGGCTAAGGTCACCCAGATTGACTCTTGAGAGCTTCCCACATCCTAGGTCTCTGGGGATTACTCGAGATTCCCACCACCCCCTATATCCCGCCCTCTGCAGTTACATATTTCCATTTATTCTAGATTGCTCTCTTTTTTTAGGGTGGAAGGAAGAGTGAATATAAAACTTGGAAAATTTTTAAACTGGAAATGAATGAGGGAGACATGGCCAGGACACAAATGATGTGAGGATGTTGGTCTCATCGTCTACCTCACTTGGTTTGTAGAGAGCAACAGAGAAAGAAGACTTTTCATGGGCAGACAGATCTGAAACCTCGTGTAGTCATCCCTATTCTGTAGCTTTGGAAAAACATGTTACATTTTAGGTGCATGAGTTTTAACATGTATGCGTACCGTGTGCATGCAGTGCCCATGGGAGCCAAAAGAGAGTATCAGATTCACTGTAATTACAGTGTGGGTGCTGGGAACCAAATCCTACTCCTCTGGAAAAGCAGCAAGTGATCTTAACCACTGATCTCTCCCACCCAGCTAGCCTAAAACTTACAAGAGTGGAAATGGAAATTTTTATTCCTGAGTGTTGGTTGCTATGGAATGCACTTTTGATGACAACAGCATAATCAGGTTTGAATGAGCAATTGCTTGGGCTGTTTAAGGATTTGCATTCCTTTCTTTCCTCTGCCAGGCAAGCATGCACAATATGTATGAGGAATGTGTTCAAAGTAAAGGGCTGAGAGTCCAATGTCTTCACGGAGTGTCAGCTGATGACAGGATAGTCCACCACTGGCAAGGCTGATATTAGAGAAACCTCAAGTTCAGAACTCTTTGCTAAAGGTCAAAAGTTCTCATTAGGTATTTGCAGAAGGAAGTACGGGATCTGTCCTTCCATGTGTCATGCTTAAATAAAACATAGCAAGCTGTAGGGACATTAGTACTTCCTCAAATCTTTCTGGTTGGAAAAAATAAGTCCAGCCCAGTGGCTATAAATGGGGAGATTGCCAGCAGTGACATTCAAAGGCAAGCTGTGATAATGTGTGTCATCAAGCTTTCCGAACACAGACACACTGCCCTGAAGGCACTCCCCTCTCCATCCCTCTACCTACAATGTACCAGCCCATAGCACTCTAGGTCCAATTACATTCCCTTCACAACAGTGTTCTTAATAACTTCAGTCTATACCAATCTCCTTCACTCTCTGGCTTTCCATAGCATGGATGGAAAATTGTAAAAGCCAGGAGCCAACACTGTACTTGTATTTTTCCTAATTGCTTTATGTGGAAATGTTATATCTTCATGACAAGAGAACACATTCCTTAAGGAAAAATCCAATACATCTTCTCTTTATTTTGCCCACTAACTATGGTTAATATATGTTGGCAAGGCTGGAAAAATAAATGCCCACTTAGTTGACGCTGCCGGGATTTCTCCAAGAATACACGGATAGAGACAGGGTTCTCCTCTCATCCTCAAAATGCTGCCACTCTCCTGGGAAATGAGATATTTAAATAAAATGAACAGAGCCCTGCTAAAGAATAAATTGGCACTCCTCATTTCATTAAAAGACGTATGAGAAAACATTATGTATTTGCTGAGGTCTATGAAGCTGAGTCCAGAATAGAGGCTTGAAATTAGACAGTGGGGGAAAAAATAAGGTATTCTCAAGTCATGGCAAGTTGCGTGTACCTAATTTGGGATAGGAACAGAGTGTCTTAAGAAGCCATTCTTAGAATGGCATCTGATCCTTTGTAAATCAAGTTTGTAAAATAAAAGCCACAGGAGTCTGAGAAGCAGCTAAAGAGGAAAGTACTATTGTTCAAGAGCCTTGAGTGGACTCAGAATGGCATCCATACTTGGAGCCTGTCCAGGACTGACTTGTTTCTTGAAATGTAGCTGCCCAGATATACAGAAGGACATTGACTTCAAGCCCATGGCAGAATTCGGAGTGTATTCAGCTTGGGCTGTGGCAGTGTCCAGTGCTCCGTCCATCCACACTGGGAGATGCTGCATGCCCAGACCCTCCCCTCCAGAGACATGGCTGGCCTTTGTTCACTTATGAGCAAGCTTTTCCCCATATGGAAAAGGAGAGAAAGGGCCAATCAAGAATGACTTCAAATTCTTAGCATTAAATGGGGAAACTGTGGTTACCAGTTAGGGTGAATAATATGGGAAACATTACCAGTAGGGGCATGAAGAAAATGTGAACTCCTGAAGACTGGGGATAGACGGGCAGGCATTAGCTGTATCTGACCTTACCGTTCTCACCTGGATACTTGGATGTTCATGATTAGAAGAACATGGAATCAAATTGATAAAAGTAAATTTTAAACACTGTAAATCAATGTACTCATTCAAGTAAGTAGTAGTTTTAAAATTCTCTCCCTCCCTCTCCCTCTCCTCTCCCTCCCTCCCTCCCTCTCCCTCTCTCTCCTCTCCCTCTCTCTCTGTCTTTCTCTCTCTCCTCTCCTCCTCTCCTCCTGTCTCTCTCTCTCTCTCTCTCTCTCTCTCTCTACGAGAATATTGTATAGCCTTAAACAGGTATATTATAGGACATTTTCATAAGATCCTTTTTGTCTTTTTGCTAATAAGTAACATCTGTTTATTGGCTCAGAAACTGTCGACATGATGGTATAGTTATGCGTATTCTACAACTTCAGGATGTAGGAATAATTCAGTTGCTGTTTTCTCTGGTTTCCTTGGCACAGTGTCATTGTTTCCAACCCATGAAGAAATTAAAAGCATTTTCTCGTGATAGCCTATGTACTTTCCTCCTAGATTATGCCTTTTATTTAACTTTCTTTGTTTCATGTCTAAGTCTTACAGACTTAATTTTGTTTGTTTTTTATTCTATAACTACCAGTAGTTTGATGATACCCAAGTTTATTTTGATTTTATTTCTTCCTTTCTCTCATGTATTGCTCTACACTTAGTTATAGCCACTCTTGTTAGCGTTAATGTTCTCATATCTTTACTTGAACTTTGCTTTGCGTTTGCTTCCCGGCCATTGATATGCCTTCTACTGTGAGGCGTATGCTTAGATTTCCGCAGCAGTTTTGAAGTCCGTTGCGTTGCATCTCAATCCAAACTCTTGACTTCCTTTTCTTCTGCCTTTCAAGCGCTGGGTGTACAAGCCTACAGCGCTCCAGCAGGCTAGGGCTTCCACACTTTATGATGGATTTCATTGTCATCATTTTACATAGTTGAAGAAATTATATAATTTTGACCTAGGTTACCGGATGAATAGAAATCCAGTTACCAGCATCCTTATTATTTCTTTTTCTTTAAAAATGTCTTTACATATTTAAGATATACAGCTAACATGATGTTTGGTATATACATTCAGCGTGGAAGAGAGACACTACAATCAAGCCCTTTAATACGCCCCACATCCCACCAATACTCTTCTTGGCCATGCCTTTTGATAAATAACAGTTTAATTTTCCATCGTTTTCTTGAATGCTTGGTATAGTTTGAATATTTTCTTTCCAACAGAAATTTTGCATCAAGGTCATGTACGTCTTTTATCTTTTTTCTAAAATTGTAATTTTAGATTTTACATTTAAGTAGAGAATGCACTATGTTTATTTATGAGGTGCGTAACAATATTTTATTTCTTTATATTGATTCTACAAGCCGAGTAGAAATCTTATTTCTTCCTTAATTATTTAACAGGCATTGCCGTTGAATCATCAGGAATTGACATTTTCTTTAGATGAAGTTTTTAATAACTAACTTCATACCTTAATAGATATAAGGCCTTAAGGTTTTCTGTTCCTCTTCTGTCAATTTCATTAATTTGCATATTTCTAAAATAATTTCCTCTATTAATTTTAAAAATATACTGGAATGGTATTTCTTGTAATAAGTTCTCTTCAAATTAAGGTGGGTAGAACTTGGGTTTGTCTTTAAAATACGAAGTCAGAAAAAAAAAAAAGATCTAATGACCCATGGAGAATGCTATACTGAAAGGGTAATAGAGTGAGAAAGAAAGAGTTTAAGAATTTCTTTCTTAAAGTGGCAAGTGAGTTTAGGTTTAGAACTGAACGATGAGGTAGAATTATCCTGCTAAGAAGACTACAGAGTCTGCACACAGTAGGAGCTGCATTTACAGGGAAGGACATGACCCTGCCAATACTATGTTAGCAATTCATTAGGAAGGATGATGAAACAGGGTGTGAACTGCAGCAGAAATGTATACGAGACTTAGGGGTTGGAGAACAAGATTACCAGGTGCCTCATGTAAAGAATTCTTTAGGAATCCACTATTTCTATTGGGTTGAAAATGCAGAACAGCTCTCAACAATGTAGCGGGAACTCAATAAATATTTATTGGCTGAATTAATCAAGTAATTGGTACTCGGTCTGCCCTGACTAAATAGGTAAGTTTAGATGCAAGCATCAAAAGGCCTTCAGTCTTGTCAGCAGCCCAATATCTAGCTCGCAGGGTGCCAGATACATGCAGTGTCCTCTGTGTTCACAGCAACTTGGTTCAGCTTCTCTATAGAGTTTAGGCAAAGCCCGCTGGGCATAAACTGTCTATCTAAAAGAAAGGCAATGATGGAGGGGTGGCTTTAGGGAGACACTTAAGTGTCTCTTATGTACACATAAGATCTTTTACAGTATCCATGTAAAATTTCCGGCATGGCTACATTTTCATATAGCCCCAGTATTGTATGGTAGAAACTGGCAGATCCCAGAAGCTTTCTGACCTGCCAGCCTAGCCAAAACTGTCAGTTTTTGGTTCAATGAGAGACTCTGACTCAACGTAAGAAAGTGAAGAGCAATAGAAAAAGAGATTGAATATCATCTCCTGGGCTCCCGTGTATGCGCATGTGCATGCACATCCACATACTTGCATAGAGCACACACACATACAAGACCACACACATATACAACATCATAATTCAGAGACACAGATAGACACATGAGCACAAATGCAAATCATGAGGCTTTCAAGGAGAAGGTTGTAACTTAAAGACGAAGAATTAGCCAAAATTTTTCCCATTCCATTTCCCCCCAATAGAATAAGAGAATGCCCAGAGTAATAGACCCTTCCTTCTCTTCCCCGTTATGAGTCTTCACCATTATTCATTTTGGCTGTTTCCCCCACTTTATAGATAGAAAATCAGAGGCTCAATGAGGCAATGACTCTATGTTACACAACCTCATAGAATAAGAAGGGGTGTCCTTCAGAATTGCTGACTCAGGCTCAAGAGTGCACTGAACCTCCTTTTCTCTATGTTCTCCTATCTTCCTGGCTAAGACCACTATTTCAGTCTTTAATCACAGCCCCCTACACAGATTTCTCAGTCTTTCAAGCCCATCCTTTCCTGGTCAGGGACTGCATTCACAGACCTAGACCAGTGATCAGCATTAAGAGATGTTTTACGTGTTTATTGTGTGCTATAGAAGTTAAGGATTTGTCCATCCGGAAAGGCTGTGTCACAGCTTCAAATCACAGCTCCAAGATGACTATGCATCTCCAGACCTTACAGCATCATCTGCGAAATCATACATGGGGTGGCATATGCTAATAATGCTAGCTCCTGAGAGACAGAAAATCATACACTAGCAGCCTGCCTGAGCTACATAAAAAGACCTACCTCAAAACAAAACAAAGCAAAGGAAAAGAAACAGAAACCACATTTAAGTGCACTACAAAGCAAGTGTTCAGCATTTGCTATTGCTATTAATAATCAATATCACGTGAACGCCATCCTCAGGCAAACATACTAATTTCTAAAAGACATAGCCATTTAATGACACTGTATTTCTGGCCCAGAAAAGCATCTGTACCCATGTTGACATGAAGTTGAAGGAAGTAAGAAATTACTGGACTAGGCATGCTAGCATGTGGGGGACAGAGATAACTCAGCGCTCTGCAAATGAGAATTAATCATCTTGAGTCTGCTCAGCAGGCAGAGGCAACGGCCGCTACTCTCTTTTCTGCCACTGGTGGGATTGTTCAGGAAATGAAAGAAGATGGTGTTGTCACAAGAGGCAGCTCTCGGGATTCTATCCCTCCCATCAGATATGGGCATTATCTGCTGCTTCTGTTTCCTCCTGCTTAGTCACTCATGGTAACAGGCTCCCAGCACAGTAGTACTGTGCTTCAGTGCTGCTGTCCTCAGATTAATCTGCTTTCAGTGCATTCCAACAATGCAGCCTTTTATCTATGACTGCTTTTTAAAACACTATCTGCTATGTTTGGAAGAGTCTTGAACAGTGGGTGCATATGCTAAACCAGCCTACTGCTGAGATAAACACTGATTGTGTATCCTTAAGACCTCAGACTGCATTCTTCACGTGGATAGTGGTCTACGTCCTGAGTCTCTTACTCAAAAATATTAATAGAACAATTCGATACTTCTATACATGTAAGGAAAGCTTTTCACCTTATCTCCCAACATTTTGTGACATGCTTGCCTTAATTACATGAATGATAGTAATGTAACACAACTGGAGGTTGTAGATTATGGCTAAATGGCCAATAATGAAATATAAGGCTTGATATGATATAACATAACTAAAGTCCCAACTACAAGTAATGACATTCGTATCTTTCTCCAGACCCACAATATTCTATTAGCAATATGGTAAACACAATTACTTACAACAGCACAATAGTAGAGTAACAATGTACCAGCCAACAGCACTATTTGCTTCATATTTTTCTGAAGCTAAGTGTGGCCAAAAGGCCCGTTGTAGAGCATGTGATGTGTTTAGAAGACAGTTTTAAAGGCTACAGACTCAGCATATCCACTCAGCTTCCTCTCCCTTTCTTACCATGTTTTACCTTTAATGTAGACATGGAGATGCCTATAATGAAGTCTAAAAATGATGTGGTTACACTGAGAGCAAGGGGTGGTAAATATTTGGAGCAAAAGAAAATGATAAAAAAGAGAAGGGATGAAGAAGAGGCTAGAAGGCTAGAATCTTTACGGAATCATGGAATAGTGTCCCTCAACGTTCTGAGTTGCACTAATCCATTGTTTATGGAGCTATTTGCTCACTGCACACTGAAGTAACAAGTAATTCAGAGCACCCTTCCCTCTGAAGCTATGTCCTTTTATCTCCTTGTCAATCAGACAAACTCCTGTTCTTTCAGATCTCTGCTCAGGTGTGCTCACATCATTTCTGAAATTCTTAGCGTAATAAAAGTCTCCTTCCTCTGGGCTTCAGTAGTTTCCTACAGACAGCTCCTTATTACTCACATTCTACTGAGTTATTGTGCCTTTGTTTGCCTTTTCTCAAGACCTGGAAAGACAAAGACTAAAATTCATCACCTGACCTGCTACTAAGTAAGTGTGCAGTAGCATTTCATAGAGTGCACTTCTTGCCTGTGTAATGGCACACATATGAATCACTATGTTTTCTATATATTTTGAAATCTCATGGCCCAATCTTTAAATGTTAACCTTTTCCATAATTACATACTCAACCATGTAAATATGTATATATTTACATAGATATGTATATATAATATATGTATTGTAGTATTATGTAAAGTATGCATGTGTGTGTGCATACATGCATGTGTGCATGCATGCGTGTGTGTGTGTGTGTGTGTGTGTTTGTGTGTGTATGTGTGTATATCTTGCAAGTACTTGTGTAGACCAGAAATCAACCTTGGGTGTCATTCTGCATGAGCCATCTACTTTGATTTTTGAGATAGAATCTCTCATAAAAACCTAGGGCTCACGTATTAGGCTTGCTATTTGGCAATTAACCACTTGATCATCTTTACCTCCCATCTTCACCTTTCTAGGATCGAGAAACAAATGTCCAACCCAGGAATGTAGACAGTTGCATTCAAACCGATGGTTCTTCTTCAACATTTGGGAAAGAAACTGGGAGTAAGACAATGTCTAACTTATATTTCTGACTTGTAACACTGGAAAGATGATGCTGGCATTAAATGATATCGGGAACAGAGAAAAGGAAAAGGACAAATGAAGAGTAGAAATGTTGAGATAAGGTGTCAAGCCCATGACCAGTGGGGCCCTTCCAGTGACAAAATAATGATGTCAAACAACTATTAGACATGTGGCATGTTCCAGGTGTTCCCTTTCTTTAATTAATCTTTTTTTATAGTACAGTCATTGTCCCCTCCCAGTCTGCCTTCTGACAGTTTATTCTATTCCTCCTCCCCCATCTCCAAGAGGATGTCCCCAGCCCCTTATCTTCCACCCTATCCCATCATGCCTCCCCATTCCCTGGGGTCTGAAGTCTCTGGAGGGTTAGGTGCATCTTCCTCACTGAGGCCAGAGCAGGCAGCCCTCTGCTGTATATGTGTGGAGTGGCCTATCTCGTTGTTCCCTTTGACCCTCATGATGATATATCATGATAATGCATCATACTTTTAATGCTCTCATGTATGGGCAAGGAAATAGTGGCTACTAGTACTCAGTTTAAAGTCACATATGAACTGGGAGTTTCTGGATATGTCATGGAGTGCAAATTCACTTGATGTTTTACTGAGGCAGACTCATGTGATGTTATGCTGAGGCAAGACCCATCAGAGGACACATAATGTTTGGAGAGAGTATAAGTAGGAGTTAACAGTGATGGCGAACTTGTATAGCTAGCCTTATAACGTTTCTGCAATGCTTCCTTGGTCTCATGTCTTCCTCTTCACTGATCTTCACTTGATTGAGAGAGGCACAGTAGAAAACTTCTCCTAATGTCTTGGTTGGTTCTGTCACTACTCCTGACTCATGCCAATTTGGTGGAGGCCTGGTTGTTACTGCTGGATCATGCCACTGATGCTAATTTGTGTTTGGTATACTGACACTACTGAACTGGACTGCTGATATCCTAATGGAGATTAGAGTTGCCCCCAAAGAACTTTTCTAATGGTCAACATTTCCTTGACCCTTTTACCATCTTTTCTCCCCTACCTTTGGGCAGTGGGCTAGAAGGGTGAAGCATTTGAAAACTCTTATTAAAATAGATTTTTGAAAATCTAAGCCTACACCCATATTCAGTAAGTAGAAGACTAGAGATTTAAACCTTGAAAGATAGACTTATAGACGTGAGACCTAAAGGAATACACTACAGGGTGCTTCTAGATTGGAGAGGGGCTATAAGCTATGATGAACCACAGATTTAATAAGGTTATTCACAGAAATAAATTAGTAAAGAGGCCTGGTGATATGACTGGGTGCTTAAATGTTTGCTGCACAAACATGAGGATCTGACTTCCCTCCCCAGCACTCATATAAAAGAAAACTAGTCATGGTTAGAAAATGCCTTGCCCCCAGTTCCTTGTCCATATGTTGAAGAAGACTCATATTTTGAATGTTTGAATGATACTGCTAAGGTTCCTGAGTTGGACACTTAATCCTCATAGTCATACATTACTAATATTTAGAAGTGAGTCCTCGGAAGTAATTAGCATTAGGTGAGACCATAAAGATTGGAGCCTCATGATGGCTTTTGTCACTATAAAAGAGGAAGTTAGGCTGAACCTTACAGGGTTGCTTTATCTTACCATGCAGATTCTCTGTGCCATGTTAGATACAGCATGAGAACCTCAACAGATGTCTAAGCTCTAGGACTTCACAGACTAAAGGACTGTGTGCTAAATAAGCTCGCACTCTTTATAGATTCCTGGGTCTGATCTACAGACCTGTTCCCATGACCTGTGCCCTGAAAACTGGTTTTGTTCGAGAAGAGTCTTTCACCAAGTCTTCACATGGCTCCAGACCTAAGGATCAGCCATTTTTGCCTGATTAGGGTAGTTTCCACTGCTTATTAAAGAAGCTCTTATTTGTGACATATAGAAACCATCACATACAACCACATGTGGTTAAAATACAGAGAAAAAAAGATTTTCAGATATCTAAGCACATGAATACATGTATAACACAACTTCTGCATCTAAAGCTCAAAGAACATCACAGAAGAGAGGGAAGAAAGATTATAAGAGCCAGAGGATCAGGAAATCCACTAGGACGTTGTAGCTCCTAGAAAGAGTAGGGAGGGCTATACCCATGATTCTACAATAATATGGCTACCTAAACAAGACCCAAACGATTGCAATCTTAAGAGACATGCTATCATGAAAGGGGTAAATCTCAGGAGGCCCTACCCTCTGATAAAATACTGCAGAAAGCTATAAAGACTTCTGAGAGAAGGAAAATTGATCTTTTCTAGGAATGAGCATCCTAATTGATTATGCAATACCAAGTCAACCCTGAAGTCACATATATATATATGTATATATATATATACATATATATATGAAATATCAAATGGATTAAGCAGATTATCCTATTTACATATTTATTTTTTACATATTTATTACATATGTACTTACATATTCATATCTATCATATGTAACAATAATAAAAGAAATCATGAATTTAGGAGAGAGTAAAAAGAAAATGAGAGGAGAGAAAAAGAGAATATGAGAGGGATTGTATGAAGGAAAGGGAAGGATGAAATTATGTTTTAATAACAAATTTAAAGTATTAATAAAATATTGGAAATAAAATCCTATGTATTTTACTACTGCAAAAAACACTGAACCAATCTCTGGATAGTTAAATCCATCCTACAAATCCCCTCGAGTCCATCCTCACACCACATAATTAAGCATCTTTCGTGAATTATTGGGACAATCTCTACTCTGCCTTGCTTCTCATTATTTGCTTCAACCACATCTTGTTCTCAATGTGCTTTTCATCACACGAACATGACTATGGGACTTCATTAAAATCTTTCAGGGGTGCTCATCATCCTCAAGATGCTGCTGCTAGCCCCTGGTCGAACTCCATCTCGTCCTTGCTTGTTCTCCACTCACTTACAATCCCACCATTCTCTCCAACATAGTAGCACTGAAGTAATCTTGAATCAGTTTCTCTTCATCAAACCTACTATGCTAATTTGTTCCACCATTTCTTTGATTATCGTATGCCTCAACAGTAAGCCATTTTTCTAACATTTTTATCCTGTCAAAAAAATAGAGGCTTCCTTCTCATTCTTCATGCTTTAGTTTGTAGTTTGTCTCTTTCCACTTCTATAGATTCCCCATAGGTTCCCTTGCTATATACTCATAAATCCCTGTCAGATTGAACTTTCATTGGATTTCAACTACTTTCATGTACTACTGTTTTCCTCCAACCTATAACCTTTGCACAAGCAAACCCAACCCCAGCTCTTTATATAGTCCAAGACACAGCCCTTGCCTGAAACCATAAATACTTCCGCTAATAGCTATTTATTATATTGCTACACCATAACAAATGGCAAAAGTACTTAAAAAAGGAAGGGTTTATTTTGGCTCATAGTTCAAGAGTACAGGTCAGGATAGTGGGGAAATCAAGGCAGCATGAGCTTGAAGTAGCTGGTCACTATGTGTACCCAGTCAGAAAAAAATACAAAATGAAGAATGCTGGTATCGGTGACTCAGAATTGCCATGCAAGTGAACAGCCCAGCTGCACATGCCTCCTGCGGCTTTGTTCCAGAATACCAGGTCTCCTTGCAATCTGTCCACAATAAAATGAGTCTTAAAATCCAACAGATTCAGAAATTATGGCTCCAAATTATGTTCAATGACTAGCACCCAGAATCTGGAGCAAATGAAAATCTAAAGGAAAACTCCACGTTCTTATCCTGAGCTTCAAACAAGGAAGAGCCTTTGAGGATTCTCCCTCACATTTCCCAGAGCTGCATGTCTCATATAATCTCCTATTGTCACTTTCTCTTGCCTTTCTCCCAATTTAAGCCATTTATATCTTGTATACATGGCAAAGAAGTCAGCCTTAAAATGACACAGTGACACACTCCAAGGACACAATGGAACGAATTATGATATCATAGCATATATCATTGAATATAACATTGAAATGGAAAAATTGAGCATTGTAATGTCACATGTCAACATTATTGTGTTACAAACAGCAGTGCGATAGGACAGTGAAAATAAATGTTAATGGCGCAGTGAAAAACTGTGAAGACGAAACGCATCTTTGAAAAGTCAACGTTCACCAATTGATGACACAATGGAATATTGCTATGTCCCAGTTCAGCACTGTGATGTCAAGATTCAGCACCACCATGTGTCAGTTCAGCATTGTAATGTCAAAGTTCAGGAGTGATGACACAAATAAAGTATTATGATGACATAACACACAACTGTGACATCACAAGGAGCATTGTGATGAATAATATACTATTAAGATAATATAATGGAACATAATGGAACACAGATGCTCTGTGACATCACAGATAGCACCATGATATCACAATTCCACATTTTAATATCACAGTTCAGCACTGTGTTGGCTAAAATGCATATTGTGCTTATAGAGATCAACACTATGATGCTTGTGTTCTGTGTAGTCATAGCAAAATGGAACATTCTTAATTAGCGTTGTCATATCAAGGTTTAGTATTGTGATGTCACAGTTCATTATTGATGGGGAACAACTTAACATTTTAATATCACAATTAAGCATTTGTGATGTCAGTGTTTTGATGGCAAAATAAAGCATTGCAATGTCACAATTTATTGTTGTGATGACACTATTACAGTATCATCATGCATCAGTTTTATATCACATTGCAGCACTGCGATGCCTCATTGTAGCATTGTGATGGCAAAATGAAGCATTGTCTCAACGGTACAGCACTGTGTTCTCAAAACTCAGTATTGTGACTTCCTAATATCCCGTTGTTATTCCATAGTTCCGTATTTTCATGTCATAATTGGTGGTCTACTTTCATTTCTGTTGCTATGGCAAAATCTTAACCAAAAGCAACTCAGGAGCCTCACTCAGACTAAACCAGCCTCTTAGCAGGATATAAAGATTGTATACTTGCTATGTATCAGAAATTCCGCTAAAGCCTTAATGTATATTACACATTGCTTATTTTCTGCCTTCTCTAAATACAATTTAAAAACAAAATAGGCTCTCTCTCTCTTCTTCTTTCTCTCTCTCTCTGTGTGTGTGTGTGTGTGTGAGAGAGAGAGAGAGAGAGAGAGACAGAGACAGAGACAGAGACAGAGAGAGACACTATTGAAAATTGTGCAAACACTAAAGTTTCTTGCTTTATAAGCAAGAGGACATAAGTTCAATCTGCAGAACCTATGTTAAAACCAGTCCAGGTATGGGCATGTTCTTGTAATCCTAGAACTGTGGTAAAAGAGACGAGACAAGCCAGTCTCTTGAGCTCACTGGATGGATAGTGCCTGAGAAACAATCATTGAGAATGCCTGAAGACCTCCAAATGCATGTGCACATATGTGTACCTGCACATAAGTGAGAACCTTTAAACACTAACCCTCATACACATTCACACAATTACACACCCAAGAAAATAGTCACGTATAGATATGCCCAATGATATCATAAAATTTCCCTGGATGAGTAAGAAAATGATTTTACTAGATCCTACTCAAAACTATAAAGTAACTCCCATCCCAATTTAACATATAAAGAAGTGAATTTAACATATATATGTTTATTATACTAACACACACACACATATATATATACATATATATATATGACTATGTATAAATGGGAAGAATAGAGATTAATACTTAGGTTTACCTAACCCCAAAATATGACTCTTGGAAAACACCCTAAATGAGGTAAAATATATGAGCTACCCCACACAGTACCTAGACTACCGAAGGTCAATACACTCCCTTCAGGTGTCTCTTCTCTATTTGCTTTGCTATAATCCAGAACATAGTACAGAGACTCGTGGCCCATCAGGCCGTTGAAACTGCTTCATACCTGCCTGCTGAGTCTATTCAAGCCTGACCCAGAAGTGAGTCAGAGCCAGCAGACTGGAATTAATTGCCAGTGACGAGTATGCACATCTGAACCAAAAACGTGGCACCTTCCATCAGCGCCTGTCTCTTCATATCACAATGGGAATAATCTGACCTGACATCCCATCACCATTTGACAGGAGTGTCACTGTCTGGAGACACAAAAATAATAAACAGGAACGGCCCAGCAGAGTGACAGCCAGAACATCTGTGTGTGACAAATGGAACTAGTCTGCACAACCCAGGCTGGATACCTGCCGGTTATTGTTCATCCAGTTCCTCCATGTAGAGCGCTCTCAGGTAGCCCAAACACAAAAGAACACACATGGCATGCATTCGCCAATAAGTGGATATTAGCCCAAACTCTTGGAATACCCAAGATACAATTCGCAAACCACATGAAGCTCAAGAAGAACGAAGACCAAAATATGGATGGAAGGAGGGACAAAATACTCACAGGAGGTAGACAGTACGTGGGACTTGGGAGGAAGAGAGGAGGGCGAGGGGAAAAGGGGACAGGATCAGGTATGAGAAGCGATGACTGGGATGATATACAGAGGGTCAGAAATTTGAACAGAGGTGTGCAGCAATGGGGAATTGGGAATTGGTGGTAGCCACCAGCAAGTCCCAGATGCCAGGAAAGCAAGAGGCTCTCGGGATCCAACAGGGATGAGATTAGCTGAAATGCCCAACAAAGGGGAGCGACAACCTGTAGAATCCATATCCAGAGGTTAGGCAAGGCCCCTGGTTGGGGGATGGGGCCACACACCCTTCTCAAAATTTTAAGCCAGAATTGCTCCTGTCTAAACAAAATACAGGGGCAAAGAGTGGAGCAGAAACTGAAGTAAAGGCCATCCAGAGACTGTCCCACCTGGGGATCCAACCCATATACAGCCACCAAACCCAATAGCTATTACTGATGCCAAGAAGCACTTGCTGACAGGAGCCTCCTGAGAGGCTCTGTCAGGGCCTCACTGATAAAATGAGGATGCTTGCAGCTAACCATCATACTGAGCACGGGTCCCCAATGGAGGAGTTAGAGAAAGAACTGAAGGAGCTGAAGGGATTTGCAACCCCATAGGAAGAACAAGAATATCAACTAACCAGATACCCAGAGCTCCCAGGGACTAAACCACCAACCAAAGAGTACACATGGAGGGACCCATGGCTCCAGCCACATCTGTAACAGAGGATGGCATTGTCTGGCATCAATAGGAAAAGCCCTTGGTCCCGTGAAGGCTAGATTCCTCAGTGTAGGGGAATGACAGAGCAGTGAGGTAGGAGTGGGTGGGTGGGAAGAGGAGCCTCCTCATAGAAGCAGGGGGAGGGGATATGGGAGATGGGGAGAACCAGGAAAGGGGATAACATTTTAAATGCAAATACATAAAATATCCAAGAAAAAAGAAAGAAAATGAGGGAAAATAAGCTTCCAGTTCAGTGAGAAACTCTGTCTCAAGGGAATCAGACAGAAAATGCATAATACAGGAAGTCCTGATGTACTATTCTGACTACCACATATGCATACACTGGTGTGTGCATCTGCACACTCATAAACATGCACCAACATATCACACACACACACACACACACACACACACACACACACAGACACGCATGCACGCATGAATACATGCTCACATACACACACACCACTGCACACAAAATAAATAAGCAAAATAAAATTCTGACTCTTAATGTTCACATCTGATCCACCACACCTCATTGGTTAACTTTAGAGTATATTCAAACATCTGTCAACCCTCCATGGGTCTCAAGGTGACTCTTGACAGTGTCTCTTCCCTGTACTATAGGTTGACCAGGTCCCCCAAAGGGACTGTGACCCACAGGTTGAGAACTGCTTCTCTAGAACAATGGATGGGTTTCACAGAAGTATAAGTTCAAACTCTCAGATTAGAATCTGTCCCCATATTCTGGACTCTTTACTACCCTTTTCTCTCCTGTCAAAGCCGCCACCTTTCTTGAAAGTTCTTGTGTTTTTTTTTTTTTTTTTTTAAATTTTTTTTTCCTTTTGGTCCTTCAACTTCCTTGCAAAAACAAACCAAACCTTTATATTTTCCTTCCTTTTGCTACTCAGAACCAAGTAGATACCACTACCTCAAGATAGCCAATGATGACAGTCTCAGAAACTATTTGAGGCCAACGTAGAAGGCAGAATAGAGGAAATGACTATTGCATTTGTATTAGTAAAGACGTACACTTTTCTTTGGGGCAGTGGTAGTTGATATTGCCTGCCAACTTCACAGGATCTAGAATTACTTAGGAAACCTCTAGGCATAGCCGTGAGGGATTACCCAGATTAGGGTAGCCTCTGGGCATGTCTATGAAGTAGACCTAGAGTCAGTTACCTTACATTGGAAGACCAGCTCTAACTGTGGGCAGCCTCGCTCCTCATTGCTGGAGGAGCATCGCCGAGCAATGGGCATTCCTCTTTCTCTGTTTCCTGACTGGGGATGTAATGTAACCAGCTGCCTTGAGCTTCTGGGGCTGTGATTTTTCCCCTCATGGAGGACTGCATGTTGGAACTGTGAGGCCAAATAACTTAACTTACTTTTGTCAGGGTGTTTCATCAGAGCCATACCTCACTGGCTTCCCCGCCTTTATAATAGGTGGTTAAGGATACTATATGGCATGTTCACTGCTTTGCAGATGATTTCTGTAAATGGAACTGCGACTACAAGTGGATGATGAACTTCACTTATGGAGTTATTGAATTAACACCATGCTTATTTAGCACACAGTACTCATGCTGGGTTTAGATGCCCTGTCCACATAGAGCAGGGACAAGACCATCACCCATCAAACAGGATCACACCACAGTAGAATAATGTGATCACAGCTCTAAGTGAGCCCTACATGTGATTGACTCTCACTGGTTTTCTTTGTTCTTCTGCTGGCCCTGATCCCGACAGTCTACAAACTCAGCGTCCACCTCTACTACTAATTATTGTGGCTGCTTGTCTGTTGGATGGCCCAGGTCTGGCTTTCCAGCTTACCCTTCCACTTGCTTCAAGCTGATTATTTTGAAATGACTCTAGTAACACTGATTCTTTTCATACTTATTTTGTTGTGATCATTACAGCACAGTAAGTTTGTTTTAATTTATAAGAATCTCTATTTCTGCTTTTCTTCTAATGCTCACCTCTCAGGAGAAATTTGTTTCTCTCACTCAGTGTTTTACCTTTCCCAATATTTTGTGAGACTTCTCTGTTTGGAGCTGAGGTCGCTCCCAATCACTATACACGGAATCAGGACTCTTATTATACTGGTGGCAATGCGTTTGAAAGGAGAAGAGGGCTAGGCGGTACAGATCCAAGGCTTTCGTTTGTCACTATTTGACAAACAAAATGACTGAAACAAGGAGCAATAAGTGAAATCAACATGGAAAAAGCTTCAGAGAAGGGGAGGTGAGTGGGTGGGAACATGTAGCAGCTTTAGGATGTGACAGAATCTGAAGGATTAAGGTGTGGAAACCATACAGCTAAACAGTATAATACAATACAGTAGTCTCTAGGTACATCCAAGTATTAAATGTGAGTTTAAATAATATTAAACAAAACAAAATGTGAAACACATAGTAGCAATACCTCTATAAATTATTATTACTATTATTATTAATTATAATTTAAATTATTATAATTTATTTATTATAATTTATTTAAATTATTATAATTTAAATTTCCATATAAGAGTACATTGCACATTGGTCATGTTCCTTTTTATGTTCTGTGCAGGCTCTTTTGTAGCCCTCCCCTCATATTAGTCTCCTTTGTTCTAGATGATTTCAATTCTACTTTTTTATGTCATATATACATACATAATTTTCAGTCATATCTTTATGAGAATAAAAATATGCTGTTTTCAGAAAAATAGATGCAACGAAAGATAATTAATCAAATTTAGCTAGTCTCAGAAGTAAAATATTGTATTTTTCTCTCATTTGTGGTTTTTATGTTTTATATACACCAGCATCACTTTGAGGACTTAGTAGTCACACGTGGGTGAGAGCTATTACAGGGGATACAGCATATACAACAATTTTTATCACAGACCTTCAAGGACAGTATTAGTCTAGAGTTCTTCAAGGATATGAAAAAATATAGGTGGCTGGAGGGATGGCTCAGTGGTTAAGAGCACTAGATGCTTTTCCAGATGTCCTGAGTTCAATTCCCAGCAACCACTGCTGGCTCAGAACCATCTATATGTCCTCTTCAGTGGTGAAGACATTTATAAAATGCATAAATAAAGCAAAAATACATGTAAGGAAAGAAAAACACAAAAGAAAAATACTTCTATTTAGATGAAAATTGCCCCACAAGATAATGTGTTTGAATATTTGGTCTTCAGATAGTGACACTTGCTGAAAGGTGGTGGAACTTTTAGACGATATCAGCTAGCCAGGCAAAGTGTATTGTCAGGGAGGCGAAGGGTTTAAGGATTATATCCCAGATCTAGTTCTTCTGCTGCTCTGTTTTCTATTATGTAGAGATATGAGGAGGTGATAAGTCCCAGATGCGTGCTTGTAGCACTCTGGAGCCACCTAACACTGTGCCTTTCCTGTCAGGATTGACTGAACCCACTAAAGTCACAAATCAATGTATGTCCTCTAAGAACTTGCATTGTATTTAGTATTTTGTTACTGAGATGATAAAAGTAATTAATACAGCAATATGGTACCAAATGTAGGGAGGGAGTTTGCTGTGCAAACTTACAATATGTCCATGTGGTGCTCTGGTCTCCGGAATTAATTTCTAGGAAGAATATAGAAGAGTTTAAAGCTGAGCTAAAGACACTCAACGTTGCCATCAGAAGAGCTTAATTGTATTCTACTATGAGTTTTAAGACTGAGAGGCTAGGAATGTGGACAGTAGATACCAGACTCATTAGTTTTAGAGCAGAATGAGGAATCTCTTGGGAATTTGGATAGAACTTAATCATGTTACTTCTAGTAAATATTATGAACATATTTTGACCATGTCCTGAGCATTTGATTAGGGTCGAAATTAAAAGGTAATATATTAATATTGGTAGAAGAAATTTTAAGAGACCATAGCGTTCAGGATGCGGCATGATTACTGCTCATTTCTTTTAGTCTGATTTGTACTGAAAAGAGTTGAAAGTGGAGTATAAAATTGTAAATATCATGAAGTTTGTCAAAGAATGGAACTTGCAGAAAGGGACAAGGTGGGCAAAGGCAGCCCTAAAACTCTGATAATGGGAACAACGTAGCAAATAATATTGAGACAATGTAACAATCCTCATTAAAGTCCTAGGAGGTGAAAATGTAAACTCATTTTAAAAACTTACACTTGAAAAGAGAACAAAAATGTCTTGAGGACATATTGCTTGATCAGGGCCACCTAGCAAAATGTTCTAGCAAATGCACTGAAAGGTATGACAGCTATGTTCCAAGAGGGTCAACTGTATCTTACAATGACCTATCTTGGCATTATTGAATGGTGCTAATTTCAATGGAGAATGAAGGGAGTTGTGGGCTCATCAAATTTCAAGTGTGACAGAACATGTGGTGTGGATCTGTCAACTTCATGAATTTAATCCACCCAAGGGTGTAATGAAACCGGTCTGTGAACATTATTGTTTTTAGGTCAACACTACGTACCTCTGTTCTCTTTCCCTTATTTAGTGGGGTCAAATTCCCCCCACCCAGGCACTCAAGTCTTTATAGGCTAGGCACGTTCCACTAGAGCCTGGAACCAGCTAGAACATTCACACACACAGGCACTGCTTTTGATAGTCCCCATTGAGGAAGCTTTTTATCTATTGCATATGTTTGACCTTTAATCCAATTTGAAGTTCAGTCTGTAAGAAGACCCAGACTGATTGAATTTGACTGTGGTCTTTACTGTGAGTTCCTATCCCCTTCAGACATGGGAATCCTCAAGCTTAGTTTGGTGTGGATGTCTGCATCTGTCAGGTGGAGTTAGGTGGGTGGCTTCTCAGAGGACAGCCAATTATGAACTGGGCGGCTTGTCCATTGGATGGGTCTCAAGTTGAGCTGGTTATTGATTAGCCATTCCATTGGTCTCTGCTCTATTCCCAATCCCTGCTCTTTTTATAGATAGGATAAGTTTTGGGTAGTAAGTTTTATAGGTGGATTGATGTCCTTATCCACTTGCAAGCCTTCCTGCCAGAGCAGACAGCCTCCCAGACTTACCCTTAGTTTGAGTCACAACAAAGACACCCCCATTGATTACCTTCCCTACTCCAGGTGTCTCTGTCTCTTCCTGAGAACAGTGTTCACAAAAATGCCACTATTACCCAAAAAATTTCCTTGTTCCTCCCTCCAATATAGCATTTCCCATTTCAAGTGAGACTCAAGCATCCTTGCTCATGCCCTCATTCCTGCCCACCTCACTGAGTCTGTGGAGTATAAACAGCATGGTTAATATCCACTTTTAATGAATACATCCTATGCATGTCCTTTTGGGACTAGATTACCCCACTCAGGTTGATAGTCTCGAGATTCATCCATCTGCCTAAAACATCCATGATATGTTTGGTTTTTTTTTTTCATAGCTGAATAGTATTCCATTGTGGAGACGCATCGGACTTTCTTTATCAATTCTTAGGTTGAGGGACATCTGGGCTGTTTTCATTTCTGGCTATTACAAATAAAGCTTCTATGAACATTGAGCAAGTGTCTTTGTGGAATGATGGAATATCTTTATGATATATGCCCAGGATTGGTATAGTGGTATAGTAGGGTAGACTATCCCCAGTTTTCTGAGAAACTGCTAAAGTGATTTCCAATGTGATTGTATAAGTTTGTATTCCCACCAGCAGCTGAAGAATGTTCCCCCTCTCCCCTCAAGCATGAAACCAGTTCATATTTATCACCCTGTACAGTACTCAAATCTAAGAGGATAAAGGCATCAACATAAAACTAGATACAGACAATCTCATAGAAGAGAAAATAAGAAATTCCCTTGAATGAATTAATACAGAAGACAAATTTCTAAACAGACCACCAGTGGTTCAGGCTCTAAAATCAACAATTGATAAATGGGGCCTCATCAAACTACAAAGCTTCTGTAAGGTAAAGGACAATGTCAATAGGACAAATAGGCACATCTGACAGAGGGCTAATATCCAAAATTTATATGAAACTCAAGAAGTTAAACACCAACTACCCAAATAACCCCAATTTAATGGGGTACAGAGCTAAACTGAGGATTCTGAACAGAGGAATCTCCAATGGTTGAGAAGCACTTAAAGAAATGTTCAAAGTCCTTACTTAGCAGGGAAATGCAAATCAAAACAACTTTGAGATTCCATCCCATACCAGTCAGAATGGCTGAGATCAAAAACTCTCGTGATAGCACACTTTTCTCTTTCTTTATTTGCCTCGCATTGGATATTTGGTTAAGGCAATGAGAAACACAGTAATAATCTTTTACCTTTTCTATGTAACTGGAAAGTTAAGTCTCCAAATTATATCATGATGTTCTTATAAGAAGTTGCAAAGGAGACTGCCTGTTGACATGTATTGTTACACAGGGGACAAATCATTGAAGTTTGCTCAGGAAAACAGGGACCAACTCCTAACTCCTCTACTTGCCACATAAAGTTCAAGAATGCTGTTTGATGAGAATGTTTCACCTGGTTATAGGGGCAAAGAAACGCCAATGCACAAACATGCACTGGGATTCTACAAAGTACACAGTGATCAGTTTTTCATTTCTGAGATCAAATCAATAGTGAACGAATGGCTCTGGGAAAATTAGGATCATAATAGATAGACAAAGATAACAATAACGAGTAACCCCTGGGCAATCTTCTTCACCTCGATGCTCGTTAGGCATATTTGGCAATCTCCAAAAGTTCTGGAATGTAGGTAAAGCTTAACACGATTCAAGTGAAGGAGGCTAAATCAAGTTGACAGCCTGGATCTGTCAACTTGAGGCTACCAATCCACCCCTTACTCTATTATATTTAGAAGCAAGTTTATCTTCCTCATTTAGTCAAAATGCTTATTGGTATGCAATATTGTAGACTTCGGAAGCATTCACTGATAGCATTGAGATGCATTCACCTTTGACCTTTAACCAGTCATAGCCAGATAAGGATTTGTACCTGGAGGCTCTTCAGACATGGAAGGTATTTAGCTTGGGTCTGGAAATTGGAGACTAATTTGGCTTTCCTGCCATTAGCTTTATAAATGCTGTAGGACACATTTGGAAAGTAAAAAATTTGATGATTTTTTTTAGCCTTTTCTAAGACCTGGATGTTTGTTGAGAACACAGTATAAAATGACTATTGAAAAATGTTCTCATAATATAGACCCTGTCATCATGAGATTTGACCATGTCACTCGTGATGGTTTGAAAGAAAATAGCCCCCATAGGCTCATAAGGAGTGTCACTGTTAGGGGGTGTGGCCTTCTTGGAATAGATGTGAATTTGTTGATGGAAATATGTCACTGGGAGCAGGACTGGAAGTCTCAGATGCTCAAGCCAGGCCCAGGGTCATTTTTTGATTCCTGCTGCTTAGTGATCCAGATATAAAACTCTCATTTCTTCCCCATCACCACATCTGTCTGCAGACCTCCATGCTTCCCACCATGACAATACTGGATCAAAGCTCTGAAACTGTAAGCCAGTCCTAAAGAAATGTTTTTCCTTTCCAAGACTTCGTGTGGTCATGGTGTCTCTTAGAGCAGTAGAATCCAAAGGCAAGAGAAGACTCCGAAGAGCATCACTGCAAGAGATATCTACCTTATCTCCTCAGCCCGTGCCTCACCAAACTTGTAAAGATACAATTCTCTTCTCTATTTTATATCTTAGAAAACAGAAAAATGAAAGTGTTGGCTGAAGAGATTCTGCTAGGCAGGCCCAAATGAAATAACCTTACATTTCTTGCAAATATCCACTGACTTCCTTTGAAAATGTACCCCACTGCATATTAAAGAAGTGTCACAGTTAATCTCAGTTGTCAAGTCTAGTGACTTGAGGAGTCCTAAATCACCAGCACAGAGCTCTGGGTGTGTGCGTGATAATATTTCCAGAGATCATTATATCACAAGAGCTGTGACATAATGAACGAATGAATCCCTTGGTGAATTTGAACTGTGATGACTTATTAGGAGATGGTGAGAGTAGATGCTGGGGCTTAGTTGGTGGAAGTAGGTCATTTGAGGTGGACCCTCTAGGTTATCTTAGTGCTTCCTCTTTTATGTCACATTATCTGCTTCCTGTGGGTCAGGATGTGGGTCAGGATTGGTTTCCTAGCTATCATGAATCAAAGAGTTTTTCCTCTAACATTCCCTCCATGGGATAATAGACTGAAATCTCTGAGATCATGGTCCCAAATAAACATTTCCTCAAGTTGTTCTGTCAAGTATCTTTGTCACAATTATCAAACCAACTGATACATGGAGGTTCTTTGCCTGGTAAATAATTTCTGATCCCAGTTTGTCAAGTTGCCAAATTTTCTATACGACATAGATGACTTGGATCTCTATAAAACAATAGTTCTGATATGATAAGCAAGACTTGCTAATTTTCATTGTGTAATTAATTCTACTATGGTTGATTTCCAGTCACCAATGGTTTAACAACAAGTTTTTAAAATCCCTTAAAACATTAGCAATCAACTCTTGCAAACTTGAGAAGCCAGGTTCAGCAGGACATTGGTTCCAGCTGTTAGCATTTCCAAAATTTAATTCCTTGGATTTTTCTTTTTTACTATTTTTTTTGGAGAGAGAGAGAGAGAGAGAGAGAGAGAGAGAGAGAGAGAGAGAGAGAGAGAGCTTTGATTTTCCCGTTCTTTATTTTTTTAATCTTGATATGATATCTGAAGTTTCAGCAGTGTTCTAGTTTGTTGTTGTGATAAAACACTCAGACCAAAACAACTTAGAGGAGGAAAGGGTCTATTTGGCTTATATTTCAAGGTTACAGTTTAGCACTGAAGGAAGTCAAGGCAGAAATATAAGCAAGAACTTGAAACAGAAACAAGAGGAATGCTGCTTACTTGCTCACTCACTCACAAGGTTGTACTTAGCTAGCGTTCTTAGACAGTCTGGAACCATCTGCCTAGGAATGGTGCCTCCCACAGTAGGCTCAGCCCTCCTGAGTCAATTAATAATAAAGGCAATGCCTCCCAAAACATGTTCACAAGCCAGTCTGATCTAGGCAATTCCTCAAAGAAGGCTTTCTTCTCAGATGACTCTAGGCTGTGTCAAGTTGATAATTACAGGAAACTAGGACAAACTAATCTTTCCTTCTCTAAGATAACAAAACATTGAACTACTACTTTTGACATGAATTGCACATCTATCATTTTGTTGTAAGATTAAAAAAATCAAACCATAGACCAATTAATTATAGGTAGGGATATCCCAGGTATGAAAAGGGGTTTTAAACTAAAGGTAGGGAGCAGCAAAGAGGTATGGGTAGAAGGAAGTTGTAGATTATGTCAGGAAGCTGGAACTCCGATTATAGATATTGTTAAAACATGTTTCCCCCATCATACTATTCATTTAGTTTGGAGATATTTTTTGTTATTTAGGAATTACCATTTTAATTCAAACTACATATTATTGTGAATTCTTGTAGTTTAATATGTTTATGTATTTACTCTGAGTGTAAATTGTACTTTCTCATGCCAGAGGAAGAGCTCCATTTTGTTTTTGCACAATTTACCATTGTATAACATTCCTCAGGGCCTCTATGTGGACAATGCACACAACTGTGTTCTATAGCTGGCCACAGTCTACTTAAGTGGCCTACTGGTTTCTAGATCCTGTGTGAACTGTGCAACTGTGCTGTAATGACTGCCTCTCAGTGACCTCTTGAAGCTCATGCCTGTTGGCTTTCAATCTACCAAGTAAAACTCTATGCAGGAAGCCTTGATGGATAACACCCTGGATTCAATCAAAGTGCTGGTCCATGAGTTTCCCTCTTTCCCTCCACATATTCATTGATCTTCATGTCTGTGACTTTCACATGTGCTCTGTACCCATAAACTATTAGATATAATGTTTTATTTCTACCTTGTGTCTCTACTATTCATTAGACAAGCACTATCTATCTTGAAGATACTAAACCAAGAGCCATACTTAGTATTCTAAAGTTAACATTGTTACCTTCTTGAAAGTGTGAAGAATTTAGAGTGCTTAAGTCTGACTACTTATTTCTTCTTCTATTATCACCATACATATACATAATTTATATGTATTAATATATCTCTTTTCTTCCATTTCTTCACAGTTCCTCTGTGATCTTATTCATTTATTTATTTATGGATAAATTATGTAAAGTGCTAGATACATTTCATAATCCAAATGCATCTACTTTATTTTACCTGTCCATATATCCATTCTGGTTAAAGTTATATATCATTTGAGTTCATTCAAGATCTTGCCTGTCTTCTTAAGAATATGCTTAGATTATCTGTGTATTTCTATGTGTCTTGATTTCCAGTCATTCTTATTTCTTTAATCTTACTAAATGGGTAATATTTTGAAGACAATTCAATATGTAGGATGGTGGAAAAGACAATCTTTCAGACCAAGGGAGCAAGCTTTGCTTGAGTGAGATATTGGTCATCCTCAGAATTATAAAAACAAGATTAAGATGATAATTCCAAATGTGTAAAAACTAAAATCCTTAAGATTGGTGAGAAGTCCATGACCTCCCTTTCTAGGCCACTGACATATGCCACGATGTTTCTAGTGCTTCAGAGTGCAAGACTGCCCAGGTAATGCCCACCATTCTTCTGAGAACTAAGAATTCTTTTAATAATTCTGTTTTTTAAGTAGAAACATACTTCTATAATTTCTGTCCATTTTCTCTGGGTATAATTTCAGGAATAAATAAAATGTATTCTTTCTTTCTTTCCGTACAACCATTCTGATAATGAGTACAATGATATTCATTTGGGTAATGCTCATTATAGATAAGAAGAAGCTATGCTTCCTGTGATATACCCATTTAGGTTTTCTTAATCTAGCATATTACAAGACAGTTTGACTAGCATTGGAATTTTTATTCCATAAGATCTCTTGTACAGACTCTACAAAGTGTTATTTTATGGGGACCATGAATGGAACTCTAAAAATTAAGTTCAAATCCCCAATTATGAAAGCCAGGGTGAGGGTTCAATCCAAAGACTCCATTGTTAAATGCGAGTTCTTACAACTTCCATGTGTTCTCTCTTGACAACTCGATGTGCTCTAGAGCCTGTGGAAGCGTTCCTACTTAGAGTCAGTTGCTACATTTTATTTTCCTGTATTGTGACATCACAGCACTAAACCATGACATACAACCTGAATTGTGATGCTGCCACAATGCTGCACCACAAAATCACATTAGAAAACTTTGTCATCACATTGAACCTGTGACATCACAGAGCACCATACTGCCAATACAGTGATCTACTGTACCATCACACTGTCATATAGTACATAGCACATTCTGAACTGTCACAGAAAAACACTGAATTCTGAGATCAGAATGTTCTGCTCTGTGATCATAATCATTCAGTGTCCACAAAAAAAGTGAAGTATGATATCACAATGCCCAATGTGACATGTCAGTGGTCCACCCTGCCATCACAATAGTGTCAATTATACTATCAAAAAGCGACATTGTGCCATTGCGCCATTATAATGCTCAACTGTGACATCCCACTGGGCCTTAGTTATAGTTTCTATTACTGTGAAGAGACACCATGGCCATGGCAACTCTCTATAAACATTTAGTTGGGCGTGGCCAACAGCTCAGAGCTTTAGTCCATTGTTGTCATGACAGCAAACATTGCAGCACACAGGCAGACCTGATAAAGAGGTAGCTGCGAGTTCTATACATGGAGTGACAGAGATCAGGAAGAGAGGGACACTGGGCATTTGAAACACAAAGTCCACTCCCTGTGACACACTTTCTTCAACAAAGCACATCCCCTATTAGTCCCACTCCCTGTGAACCTATTGGGGCAATTTTCATTCAAACCACCACAGTCACTAAACCTGGGGCTCACTGTGTTAGTTATGGTTTTACTGCTGTGAACGGACACCATGACCAAGACAACTCTTATAAAGGACAACATTTAATTGCGATGTTACAGGTTCAAGCCATTATAATCAAAGCAAGAAATATGCAGCTTCCAGGCAAGCAAAACATCTTCATCCAAAGGAAGCCAGGAACAGATTGACTCCCAAGTAGCTAGGAGAAGAGTCTCAAAGCCCACCCTCTGAGTGACACACTTTTTCCAACAAGACCACACCTACTTCAACAAGGCCATACTTCCTAATAGTGCTATTCTCTGAGCCAAGCTTATATAAATCATCATATTTCATTCCCTGGCTGCTACAGGCTTGTTCAAGCACATGGGTGGGGGCCATACCTAAACATAGCATAATGCAAAATACATTTAGTCTAACTCCCAAAGTCCCTACGGTTTATAGCAGTCTCAACAATGTTAAAAGTACAAGTCAAAGTCTCTGCTGAGATTCATTGAATTACTTAACTGTAATCCCCAAAGCAAGACAGGAAACCAGCTGGGCAAACTCCAAACTCTGCCTCTCCATGTCTGGTGCCAAAGCAGTCTTCAGATCTTCAACTCCTTTTTCACTTTTGTGAACTGCAACAAACTTCTTTCTTCTGAGCTGTCTCTACTCCCTGTTAGCAGCTTTCCTCAGAAGATATTCTACAGCTCTGGCATCTTTAACATCTTGGGGTCTCCAATTCAACTTCCACTTCCAGTTCCTTGTTCCAATGTCTGGGATCCACACATGATCTTCTGGGATCCTCCCACTCAAGGGCTTACTTGCATCAATTCTCCAGTTCTTTCCTCTGTAGAAGTCTAGGCTCTGGTTGACTTCATTCCACTCCACTGCTGCTGCTATTCTTGGTGGTCATCCCACAGCACTCGCACCAACTAAACACTGGGGTCTTCTTCTGCAACTAGGCTTCACCAACAGTCTCTCATAGGTTCTCTACATGGTGCCAAACCTCAGCTCCTTTGCATGGACCCTTTAATCCTGGGCTGTCAGCTGCAACTAAGGCAGCACCTTCACCAATGGCCTTCCATGGCCTCTCACAGTGCTTCGCCTCGTCTGCTCCTCATGATCCCTTCGTACCTTCAAAACCAGTTCGATCTGAGTGACTCTTACACATTTCCAAGTTCAGCTGTGACATAAGGTACAGCTTTCGTTACCTCTGGAACACATCTTTATCTCTCAGAAAATATTTCCCAGATTTTACCTCAGTGCTGCTGTTTTTTTCTTAGTCACTTCTAATTTCCTAGAGCCAGATAACCAGCAACAATTATCCAAGTAGTCTCCTCTTCTTGACCATAAAGTCAGGGCCAAATCGTCAAAGCTGCTGAATTGTACTGCTTGCTGGGGCTAGAACATGGTCCCTTATTCTATTACATGGTCACCAGATTTCTGTTTTCAATGAATTTATTCTCTGCCTAAGCTTGGTGATCCTGGAACTTGCTCTGTAGATTGACCTCGAACTCAGAGATCTGCATGGTTTTGTCTCCTGAAGACAGAAGGCATCGACCACCACACCTGGATTTAAGTTCTTCACCTAGAATTTGCTCTGTCCCAGGTGAGCCTTCATCTCAGAAATCTGCTTGACTTTGATTCCTGGGATTAAAAATGTGTATCACCAGGCCTGAACTTAAGCTTTTCATGGTCACTGTCTCTCAATATCCAGATCAAAAGCATTTGTCCTCCATTTCTGGATTCTAGTTCATTCAGATTAAAATTTCATATAAAACCAATAACCACGTAATAACAATGCCTAGATATGAATATCCCTTGTTCAACTGCAAAAGCATAAACAGTAAGCTTAGCTATGTGGGATCTTTCTCTGAGGTTGCCATTCCCTTGATCTGTTATCCCCTTGAACATAAGATTCGTCTCCATTTCACTTCCTGGTGCTGCCTTATTACTTGAACCACACATTTTGTATTTTTCCATTCTCAGCTTGATCCTTTTCATTAAAATGCTCTTTATAAAAGTGAATTTTAGTATCCATACAACAGAATTTATACCAGGCTGTTTTGAGACTTCCTTTGTCAATGCAATCTCTTCACCTTAGCCTCAGGCAGACTCTCCAGCAAAAACCAGCCATGTTTTTCATCAAAATATCATAGAAACAGTCTCTAGGCCATGTACAAACCATTGAAACCTCTTGGACTAACAGGCATACATAGGTCAAATCACCCTTAGCATATTCCTGCTAGGATGGCCCATTAAACTCCACTTAAAGCATTCCATGTCTTTCCAAATCCACATTCTCCCAAAGAAAAACATGGTCAGGCCTGTCACAACACTACCTCACTCAGGGTACCAACTTCTGTTTTAGTTAGGGTTTTACTGCTGTGAACAGATACGATAACCAAGGCAACTTTTATAAAGAACATTTAATTGGGGCTGGTTTACAGGTTGAGAAGTTCAGTCCATCATCATCAAGGTAGAAAACATAGCAACTTTCAGGCAGGCATGGTGCTGGAGAGGTGAGAAGTCTATATCTTCATCTAAAGGAAGCCAGGAGCAGACTGGTTCCCACATGGATAGGAGGAGGGTCTCAAAGCTCACCCTCACAGTGTCACAATTCCTGCAAAAGGACTACACTTCTTAATAGTGCCACTCCCTGGCCAAGCATATTCAAACTACCACACTTAGCAATTCGACAAGGACAGGTGTCCATTAAACCAACAGGATATGCCTGTCCTCATCTCCATCATCCTCATCCCTAGAGGTGTTATAGATATTCATCACTGTGTCTAGTTTTTATATGGGCAGTGAAGATTGAACTCAGTTCCTCAAACTTGCATGATAAGCACCTTTCTAACAGCTACTCTGTAAGCCCTGACACCACAAAGTCAGAAAGACTGCGAAGTTTGGCCTTAGACATCTCTTTTCTGATTCTCGTGAGATGGGTGTCCTTGTTAAGTCACATCATCTCTATGAGTTTCACATCTCTCATTTGTAAAATGGAGATAAATTAGTATTATTGTCACCCTGTAATGATAATAGATTCACATGAGAATCAAATGAAGCAGTGTATGTACTTTATTTTTTTCAGTTCTGAACTTGAGATTTGAAAATAGACTTGGACTAACTGCCTCAGATCTGAATAAATTATTAGTCCTTGATATATTTCAGTGAGAAATATATTTCATGATGAAATCCTTTTGTTTTATCTTTATTTCACTTAAAATGACATTCAAAGCAATATTTAGGTATGACCTGCACGCCTCTGCCCTCTGCCTGCAGCTATTCTACATGTATTTTGCATTTCTTTTAAAGCTATACATGAATACTATAAAGACAAGTCAAATGATACTTTAAGACATAACTATAAAAAAACCCAGCTATTTCTGCCTCAACCTCTTGCCCCTGCACCCAACACCATCTGCTTTTTCCTCCAGAGGCAATCACTGTTAGCTCCTCTAGCTATGAGGGTATTTTAAGCACTAAATTTCATTTCTTGAAACAATATTTCATACTGAGAGATCGTATAAATTCTCACTATTTGTTTTCATATATTGACTTTCCACTATTGGATTGGAATTTAACTTATGTCTATATACAGGCTCCTCAACTTCCATGTGGTCATATCCCCAACCCCCCAAAAAGCCCATTATAAGGGCAGAGTTGAGATGCAGTCCCTAATGAAAATGAAAGACTAACAGCTGCTTCTGCACCACCTTCTTCTGAAGAAAAAGAGAGGCAGGTATTAGAGAGCACAAAGAGAGTGATAGAACATCTAAAAAGTGCAGAGAAATGAAAAGGGCATGAGGCTAGTAGGAAGGAGCAGTCCACAGCTACACCTCAAACTTCCTGCTCTGGGGTAGAAGTGAAAGCCTCATCCACACAGTAAAGCAGGTGGTTCTCCTGGGAAGAGACCGATCAAGAGGACAAGCCCATGGTTCCCAACGGTCTTAAGTTCAATAGTAGAATGTACTGTAGAGGTATCCACTGGGGCTGGTGACACAACTCCTACACCTAAGACGCCAGAAACATTGAGAAAGTGGGAAAAGAACAATTGTAAGAGTCAGAGAACCAAGATATTTGAAAAGTGATTGTGTCTCCTAGAAATGACAGGGAATCTTTACCAAGGATGCCTCAAAATGGCTGCCTAAGCAAGATTGAACAAAAACAATATCAATAAACCTTCTGGCAAGTCTCACTGAACCCCACTCAGAGATGAAGAACTAAAGGAATGCTGAAAGCAAAAGAGTAGTATTCGGCAGAAATGACCTCCTTAATTGTTCATCCAATTCAAATTGCTTAGCCCTGAAAATGCATGCAAGTAACATCCAAAATTGAAGGTTGTATTTTTATATATTTTGGGGCATGAAACATTGAAGAAAAGAGTTAATGGTGGGGAAAGAACAATTGAAGGGAAGAAAGAAAAGAGGGGAAATAATATGGTATATTTAAAGTATGGATTTGATAATGTACAGAAGAATCATTTATCTTTTTTTTGTCTCCTACCCAAACTTGATAATGGAATCATTGTTTGAGAACCATCTATTCTGAGGGTCTCAAAATAAAAAACAATCACAATTCAAGGGCCTAAGAATGCTCCAAGATAGAATTTGGGTAGGATAGCATCATCAAATAATGACATCAGAGATTAATAGCAAGAAAAACTATAGGGATTGTGCAAAGAAATGGATTTTAAACAATATAAGCAAGATAAATGTCAAATAAACATAAAACTTTGTTTATGTATTGGTAATACCAATAACAATATTAAGAAGAATGGTAACCTTCTGGCAAGTCTATTTCTCCATATTTGTAAAAATCTAGAAACCAAGTCTTGTCAGGCATCAATGAATGTCAGGCTTGTAAGGAGGGTAAGGAGGCAGGAGGGTGGGTGGTGGGTGGCGGTGGAGCATCCTCATCGAGAAGTAGGGGGAGGGATGAGATAACAGGTTTCTGGAGGAAACCAGGAAGGGATAACATTTGAAATGTAATACACACCCACACACACACACACACACAGACACACACACACACACACACACACACACACACACACACACACCCTCAGTTTGTCAGAGTTTTGGTGATACATCAAAGCAATCTCAGAATGAAGCCCGATTGATACGTTTTTTTTCCAAAGAAAACTATAACAAATTATTTAAATCTTCATTTCATTAAATTTCGTACTTATCCTCATTGTTTGGTGTTAGGTACTGATGTGGTGTTTGACTTGCTTCTTTTATTCCAGGAAAATGCATCCCATGATTTTGAATTGCTTTTTGTTTTGGTACATTTCGTCTTATTGGGTTTTTGTTTTACTTTGTTTCCTTCTTTCTTTTGATTTTTACTTGTTATTTTCAGTGGGTTAATTTTGAGAGTGAAGAAAAGCATAAAGTTGGGTGGGTAGGGAGGTGAGAAGACTTGGGAAGAGTTGGGGAAGGTGGAAATATCAAAATACATTTCATGAAAAAATTAAAATTAATAAAAACTGCTTGTGCATATGAAAAGGGTAGAGATCACAGATCATGGATCTAATTGTCTTCCTTTTAAGGATGCAGGGATGGTTCAACACATGACAGCCAAGAAATGCACATGACAGAAATTTAACAAACCTAGCAAATGCCAACATCTCTTCATGCTAAAAGCTCTGAAGAAATTGGGAATACGTCTCAATGTAATAAAAGTTACATTCGACAAAACTATAACAAACATTGTGGCAAATAAGGAAAAACTGAAAGCATTTCCTCTTCAGGAGGGATGAAACAAAGGTGACTACTCTCTTTACTCTCATTCAATATGGAGTTTGAATTCTTAGAGCAATATAGTAATACAAAGAAAGAATAGAAGAAATCAAATTGTCCTTATTCTGAAATTTAAACGTCCTACGGATTCCAACAGAAGGCTCTTATAGCCAATAAAGTTTTTCAGTGAAGAAGGAGAATAGAAAACTGATACACAAAAATCAGCAGCATGCAGAGTCCACAGCTTGTGTAAGATTGTTGATGACGTTTCTGCCCAGGCAGCTTACACAGCCAACAGAAAGAAAGCTTAATAGGAGGTGTGTATAGTCATAATACATAGCATATACATATGAAATTGTCAAAATAAAAGATAAAATTTAAACTATTAAATAATCAATAGTTACTCTATATAAGCATACAAAGAAAGTAATCAGAAAAAAATTCCTATTAAAATAAGCCTTAACACAATCTAGAGCTAATACTATTTAATGAAGTAAAAAGCATGTACAGCAGAAATATTAAAATGCTGAACAAGGAAATTAAAGAAGCTTTCCAGTCCACACTTATACCAGCAGCAGTCCAGATCAGCACCCACCCCACCCCTCTCCACTACCTCCCAGGAGGCTGCTCAAATCCAAAACACACAGCTCCACCCAACTCCTGGGATGTCTGCTCCAGCATGGAACACCCAAGCCAGTCAACAGCAGAGACAACCAGAAGGGCAAGCACAAGGACATAATCAACAGAAACCAGCTCTCCTACCAGCAAGCCCCAGAGATCAGAAAAAACATGAAGAGCAAGACTGTGACCTTAAATGCTATCTCGTGGTGATGACAGTGACCTTTAAACAGGATCTATCACATTTAAATTCGCTTTGAAGAAAAACAGGAAAACACAGCCAAATTGGCAAAAGACCTTAAAGAGGAAACAAATGAATAAAATGGTCCAAGACCTAAAAATAGAAATAGAAACAATAAAGAAATCACAAATGGAGGCAATCTGGAGATGGAAGACCTAAGAAAGGGAACATGAACTACAGATTCAAGCATCAGAAACAGAATATGAGAGATTGAAGAGAAAATCTCAGACATAGAAGATAACATAGAAGAAATGGATATATCGACCAAAGAAAAGGGCACATGTAAAAGTTCCTAACTCAAAATATCCAGGAAATTTGTGGCACTATGAAAAGACCAAACTTAAGAATAATATAAGAATATTCCCAGTTCAATGGGCCAAAAATATCTTTAATAAAATCATAGATGAAAACTTCCCTTTCCGAAAGAAAGAGATGGCTATAAATGAATAAGAAGCTTACAGAACACCAAATAGATTGGACCAGAAAAGAAAATCCTCCCACCACACAATAATCAAAACATTAAATGTACAAAACAAAGAAAGAATATTAAAAGCTACAAGGCCAAGGGAAAAAGCTAAGCAACATAGAAAGGCAGACCTCTCTGACTTTCATGAGTTCTCAACAGAGATTCTAAAAGTCAGAAGATCCTGGACAGAAATCTTACGGACTCTAAGAGACCAGAGATGCCAACCCACTCTATAATACCCAGCAAAATTCTTCATGACAAAACCAAATTTAAACAATATCTTTCTACTAATCATAAGCAGGGGACCCCCCACCCTCTTAGAGGAGAAGGGGAAGGTGCGGAGAAGGTACTGTGTGAGGCAGGAACTAAGAGGGTAACAGCTTTTAAATAAGTAAGTAAGTAAGTAAGTAAGTAAGTAAGTAAGTAAGTAAGTAAGTAAGTAATGGGCTTGCCTAACACTAGACTCCCTCCACGGCCTTGACAATGACATCTGTTCCTCTCTACGGTCACACAACAAATTCTAGAATGTGCAACATATCAAGTTACTCCAACAGCAACCAGCACAAAGTTCACAAAAGAACGAGGATACCTCTCAAGACATCAAGACCAAAAAGAGCAATACCAAGGGCCCTCTCACATCCTTGTATTCCAATAAATGATGAAGGGGCAGCTTCGGCCAAGTTCACTAGAAAAACTTTGCCTCCATATATTTTAAAATGGAAGAAATTAAAGAAATAGTATGAGTCAGAAAGATCGTCCATAATTCTACCTCCGCAGAATTTTTTTTTTCAGAAAATGGCTATAATGCCCAAAGTAAAACAGAAGTTCAATACAATTCCTCCGAAAACACCAAAGACACTCTTGAGATAGACAAATAATCGTTGCATATCACAAAAGACTCTCTGAATATCTAAATCAACCCTAAACGGAAATAGCAACAGCTGACTTCAAATTACACTACAGATCTATAGTAACAAAAGTAGCCTGAAAGCGGCACCAAATTAAAAATACTGACCAGTGGGGCTAGAAAAGAGAGCAGAGAAACACTTACACTCAGCTAGAACCACTGGATGAAATAAACACGGGATTAAAGACAGTCTCTTCAACAAATGGTGCTGGGGTAACCAGATATCCACATATAGAAGACTTAAACTCTTTATACACAAAGAATCAAAATACATCAAACAATCCACTTAAGACCTACAAGTTCTAGAGAAAAACATAGGAGGAACAATTCAAGATATGAACATATAGGGGGAAACTTTCAGAAAAGGACTCAAATAGCTCAGGAAATTGCTTCAATAATTATCAAATGAGTGTCCAAAAATTAAAATGCTTTGCATAGTAAAGGAATCAGTGAACAAAGTATAACAACATTCCACAGAATAGAATAATTTACCAATTGTTCATCTCACAGAGAATTAATATCTAGAATTTGTAAATACTCAAATAATTAAAGAAAACTCCAAATTACTAAATCAATAAATATACAAAAGAACTGAAAAGTTCTTCAAATAAGAAGTACTAATATTCAATAACTATAAGAACAAAATATTCAAAATCCTTTGTTTTCTAATTAGAACTATGTTGAATTCTGTGCCATCCCAGTCAAAATGGATAGGATCAAGAAAATGGTGGGCAACTAAGTTATCTAATTGCAAATTCCCCAAACCAGCGATCCCTTTCAGTCTTCTTCATCCAGTAGGTTTAAGTTTCTTTTCCATACCTTTACTATTGATTTAGTACAGCATAGGTGCCTTGTGAAATGGTGACTCTTCAACTGAGTGAATGGCCGGATCTCAGGCCTGCAGCTGTACACTCAGCAGCTGGGAGAAAGAGAGGCAGTCTATAGCCAAGGAGCTCATCCAGTAGACAAGGGATTCTTCATGGGAAAATCCAGTCCTTTTCACAGGGTCTCAATCTACGTAGTCAGACAAGCACAACAATATTCCTCTCTCAACACTTCTCACCTCTACAGCCATATCCTGCTCATTAAGATGCCTGGTAAACCAAGCCAGTCTATAGAAATTAAATTTCAATTTGATCAGGGTAACTTTTGTTCTAGTTTGATGTTGTTCACAGGACTAAATTTTAAAGAAAGCTATGCACAGTTTGTGTCTTCATACCCAGAAAGTTTGTCCCATAATTTCACTCTTTCTGAATACATGAAGAGTATTTTGTTCATTTGTGTTATTTGATATTCTCATGATTTCCTTAGCAAAATGAAAGAAAAGAATTTTTCTTATCACAAACTCAATATAGTCTCATTGAATGGAAATAAAACCTGCCAGTTAAAAACAAAAATCATCAATACAAACATCAGAGCTTTCAATAACACCCTCCTACCCCATGACAGACAAAAATGATGGCTTTGACTACCTACAAATTAAATGTCTTCATGCTAAAATCCACATAAGCAACGTATAAAGAAAATAGCAAGCTGACAAAATATTTGTACAAACATGACAGAATATTATGATTAATATTTTAAGTTTGTAATTATGTCTTGATTTTTAGTTTTTTCTCTCCATCCAGACTTGGGCTTCTTGAAGGTAGAGTGTTTTTTCCACTTTTGCTCTGACACCCATTTCAGGGATGGTTCGTCCATTCTTCCAAACTGAAGTTGGCTGAGTTAAAATTGGCTAGATTAGAAGTTCATCTAACTCTGTGTCACAGTTCATGCAGAAGTTGGTACTTGTTAAATATTTTTTTTATTTTATTTTATTTTTCTTGGATATTTTATGTGTTTATATTTCAAATGTTGTTCCCTTTCCCCCTCTTTGATACTTCTATTAGGATGATCTCACTCCCACCCACCTATTTCCACCTCAACACCCTGGCATTCCCCTACACTGGAGAAACCAGCCTTCACAGGACCAAGGGCTTTTCCTCCTATTGATGCTGGACAATGCCATCCTCTGCCACATATGTGGCTGGAGTCATGGGTCCCTTTATGTGTACTCATTGGTTGGTGGTTTAGTACCTGGAAACTCTGGTGGTGTCTGGTTGGTTGTTATTGTTCTTCCTATAGGGTTGCAAACCCCTTCAGCTTCTTCAGTCTTTTCTCTAACTCCACCATTGGGGTCCCCTTGTTCAGTCCAATGGTTAGCTGCAACCATCCTCACCTGTATCATTAGAATTCTGGCAGAGCCTCTCAGGAGACAGCCATATATGGCTCCTGTCAGCAAGCACTTCTTGGTATCAACAATAGTGACTGGGTTTGGTGGCTGCATGTGGAATGGATTCTCAGGTGGAGGAGTCTCTGGATAACTTTTTCTTCTGTCCCTGCTCTATTGTTCTTCCTTCTAAGAAGGAATGAAGCATCCACATTTTGGTCTTTCCTCTTGGGCTTCATATGATCTGTGAATTTTTTCTTAGACATTCCAAGCTTTTGGGCTAGTAACTCCACTTATCATTGAGTGCATACATGTGTGTTCTTTTGTGACTGGGTTACCTCACTCAGGATGATATTTTCTAGTTCAATCCATTTGCCTAAGAATTTCATGAAGTCGTTTTTAATAACTGAGTAGGACTCCATTGTGTAGATGTACCACATTTTCTGTATTCATTCCTCTGTTGAAGGACATCTGGGTTCTTTCCAACTTCTGGCTATTAAAAATAAGGCTGCTGTGAATATAGTGGAGCATGTGTCCCTGTTATATGTTGGAGCATATTTTGTGTATATGCCCAGGAGTGGAATAACTGAGTCCTCAGGTAGTGAGTACTATGTCCCATTTTCTGAGGAACCTCTAGACCGATTTCCAGAGCAGTTGTAATAGGAACACTCCTCCATTGTTGGTGGGATTGCAAGCTGGTACAACTACTCTGTTAAATAGTTCTTGAATGAATGAGTGATCAAAGCAGGAAAGCCATTTCTTTCCTGTGAAAGTCTGCAAGGAAATATTGGATCTCTTGCTGTCACATTGAGTATATGGTTTTTAGTCTCTCAGTCACAGGAAATCACAACAGTATTGATGTACCTGTCACTTTGTTTGGTGTTTGGAAAACAGAAATCCACAACCTTAAGTAACTGTCCACTAGGGGAAGCAGGATCTGGTTCAAACAAGTGTGACTTTTATCAATAGCACCCAAAGGAATGAACAGAGTGATGGATTCATATCAGATCGGTGGGCAATCTGGCCTGTGGGAGTGAAAAGACCATCTTCTCTCCTACTGAATACTGGGATTAAATAATGTGGATTTGGGTACTAAGATAGCAACAGCATGACTATATAGTCAAAGATGACCAATATGGTGATTATCTGAGTGTTTGACTAAGAAAGAGGAAGCATAATTAATGGCCACCTACAGGATCTCTAGCTTCCTGCCTAGCACTACGCTTATGTTAATATAATGCTCCTCCAAAGGACTACTGTGCCTGAAACACCATCTGGCTAATGTTTTATAGCCAATCAAGGGAGTGCTTGAGTTTAAATAGAAGTCTGTGTGTCTCAAAGCCTATGCATGGCCCTGTTTTTGGAGACTCCTTAGATGCCTTTTCTCAGTCAGCTCAGCTTACCTCATCTCTAGAAAGATGTGGGTAGGACAAATAAAGTCCACTCTACTGTCCTTTGTTCCTGTGGGACACATCTGGTGCAGGCACAATGCAATTCCTTCGTGTAGTCTCACATGCAGGCAAACTTTCCTTCCTCCAGACAGAAGAGCCAAGGCTGAAGTTGCCTGGCCAGGGCAGGCTGATATTGGTGTAGAAATCTCTTTATTGAAAGTGCTCCAGGGAACCTAATATTTAAGGACACCACTAATTTGAAGGGGTTACTAATCAATTTTCACCTTCAATATAACACTGTGCCTGTTGTTGTTTGCTTTCAGAAATCAGCTGCACCTATTTTAACTCAATGTTAAATGCTGCCCAGATGTGTGATGGAATCAAGGCAGAAAAAGATGAGAGCCAATCAAAAACAGAGAGAATATTCCTAGATGACAGCACGGAAGGGATAAGGAGACACTGCCAGGTTTCTGTTCCACCCTCTGGTCAGGCAGTTTCTGCAAGTCTGCTTGGAACACCATCTTTCAAAGCTAGAATCCAGACTCAACCTCTCTCCCTCACTCACTCCCTCCCCATGCCCTCCCCGTGTGTGTGTGTGTGTGTGTGTGTGTGTGTGTGTGTGTGTGTGTGTGTGTGTTGTCGTGGGTGGGGATGGAGAGATTCTTAAGGCCATCCAGAGACATATCTACAGCTTTTTAGACTTTTATTCTCAGCACTAGACACCTCCAGTTCCCTCCCTAAGTGTAAATCTATGCGGTGACTAAGCCTTAGAGACAGACAGCACTTGTAGAATGAAGTTCTGACCCCACACTAGGAAGGAGGGGAATTCCGTTTACAAAGATCTCAGAAGTAAGCTTAGCCAAGTGTTTTTGCAAGCTGAGTGAAATCAGGGTAGCCTAATGACAAATGATGCCTAAAACATAGATTAGGGCCACATGGTGGGTGAGGTACCAACCTGCCTCCACCTTCAAAGTCATATTATAGTACAAACAAACTAGGTTCATTTCTATTTTTCATTAATTATCTGTTTCTCAAGGATTGGGCTAAGCCCCATCTGTAACCTTAACTACAAATGGTTCAGTACTCCCTATGTTTTTCCCCTATAACCTCACCTATTTTCTCCCATTTGGAAACCTGATACCTCTGAGCAGTATAAAACCTTGTCTTCCTCATATCCAATGCTGAACTCCTGAACCCCTTCTTAAGGGATGGCTGTCTGTGTATACTAATAAAAAAAGCTTGCTTTAATTAATTTGACCATGATCCATTGGGTCAGTGGTCCTTCCCTCATCTTTGGGATTAACAGTGGGAAGCCCCATATTGTCAGAATGAAGCTTTAAATTGTCACTTCTGTTCGGGGTGACTATCATGTGTGACTTAAGTTTTCCCACAATCTGCCATCTTCTTCCAAAAGGACAATGTTCGTTTAAATCCATTTAACAAAAGACTGATGAGTGTTCCAGGCACGAGACTAGATTCTAGACATCAAGTTCACATGTCCACGAGACACAACATAATCCTACCCAGAGATAGCTAAGGCACCGTAATTTCAAATTGTGCTTCATCCTTCAAGAAAATAGAATGATATGACTGTACTCAGATGGCAGAAGGTATCTTCAATATGAACAGTAAGGAAGGTTAGTCCATGGATGTGGCATATGAACTGAGACCTGACCAAAAACAGAAGAGTGGATTCAGAACAGGAAAGGGACAGGATAAACTAGGTTTAACCCAGTGAAATCCCAAGTATGAGACTCTGGAAAACTAAGGAGATGGCTTAGTCAGTAAAATAGTTTAAAGTGTTTGTCATACAAGCCTAAGGACCAGAGTTCGATCCTTAGAACATACACAGGGAAAGCTGAGGTGTGGCTCATATTTGTAATCTCCAGTGCTGAGGAAGTGAAGAAAGGAAACTTCATAGAGATTATGCAACCACCATCACAGTGTACTTGGTAAATTCCAGGCCAGGGAAGACCCTATCTCCAAAAATCAAATCAAACGGTGTCTGAGGAACAACTGATGTTGACTTCTGTCCTGCAGATGCACATACACACATGCAGGTGAATGCACACACAATCACACAATTCTGAGGCTGGGGTTGGGAGAATCAGAAATGACCAGGATAACAGCTGTGGGTTAAAGTAATAAGAAGGTCAAAGGAAGAAGCTGTCATCAACAGACTAATTAAAATATAGGTCATATCCAGCTACGATGAGAGAACTAAGTCTTCTATATATCTAGGTTATTCCCAACAGTTCTCAAGCTTGAACAAAAACATGAATCATTCAGAGAGTGTGTGAGAAATGTGCTCTTTTGGGCTTCATCCCAGGGGATCTGGAGAATTTTCAAAGAAATGCTTTCATCAGCTTTTACACATGTTGCTCTTTGGGTGCTCTTGGGGAAGCACTGAATTGAAGGCATTAGGAAGAAGGACCACAACTGCACACAGGAGGCCAAAAGGCCCAAGGTCCAAGGAAAGAGTTAGTCACAGTTGGAATCGATACCATCCGGTCTGCAGGCCTTCCCAGGGCTTGCTTGCTTCTTTGCTCAGAGTGACGAGCTGAGTTACAAGGATGATAACCAGTGCAAAGAGCTCAATCCTAGGAACTCCGAATCCCTAAGGACACTGGGGTAGATGGAGAATTACTGGGAGGTGGAGGAGAATTTGCTGATGGGAGCCCAGTGACAAGTCTTCACACCCCGCGCCTCCCTGCCTTTCCCAGGAGGATGAAGAGTTAAACATGTTTTGCAGCAGACTCCAAGCCCCACTGGAGCAGCTGAGTGTCAACAGTTGCAAGGTGGGGGCTGGCGGGGAATTCTTTAAAATAGGCTAAGAGAGCAAAACAATTGCCCCTGTCATTTCAAACCCATCAAGCAAATTACACAGAAAACAAGTCCAGAAATCATCATTTATATAAATGTATATTTTTAGTTTTCATTCCCATTATTAAGCCATTTCGATGTTATCGCTTACTGGGGTTTATTTTACGAGTCTTTAATCTTCTTTTGAAAATGCCCCCTCTTAGTCTCATAAAAACTCCTGCAGTAGAGAAAGACCCAGACTCTTCTTGTTTTTATTTTAATTTTTTTTTTTGATTTTTTTCTCACTCTCCCACAGGTCTTTAGTCAGAGATATCTGGCTAGACACACGCCTCGAGAATATTTCAAATAAACTTCTCAAGATAGTTGGAGGGGCTGAAGAAACTGCCTAGTGGGTAGTCCCACAGGTAGTCCAACAAGTGCCAGTCCCCCAGTTTGGATTCCCATAGTAGTCTTCCTGCAATCCCAGTGCAGAGGCAGTAGGAACCCCACGGCAGGTTGGTAGCTAGACTAGCCAAATGAATGAGTTTGAGTTCAAGTGAAAGACCTTGACTCAATATATAACTTGCAGAACAATTAAGGAAGATGTCTAACACCAACCTATAGGTTCCAAACACACATACATGTGAATGCTCCCCCCTACACACACATGTATGCATGCACACCCATACATGTGCAATGCATGAATGCACAAGAAAAGAAAAGATACTTGGAAGGTAAAAAAGTAAAGATACATTAATACAAAGGCTGCCCTTGAGTTAGAGCCATCCTGAGGGTTTCATATAGGGCAGAGCGTCAGACTTTTCCTTTCTTCATTTCCTACCTATAGGTGGGCTCACAGAAAGGGTGAAGGAAGTGATAAGACATCTGTCTCAGTATTACTCAACCACTCACTTGTTTGGGCTTTTGCTTGTTTTGTGAATGATTTCGTGTACTTCACCTGGTCTTGACTTCATTATGTAACCAAAACTGATCTAAGCTTCTGATGTCCCTGCCTCCATCTTCCAAGTGCTGAGATAACAGAGGAGCTAAATTATGCACTGTTTGTGTGATGGAAAATACTGAATCCGTTCCTGAGGATTTCACTCTGGTTTTGAACACTGGAGATAAATGTGAACTTGAGTGGTGTTAGAGCAAAGTGGGGTCTGAGGGAAACCACCGTCCTGCAGCTGCATGCTTGGACAAATCGACCTCAGATTTTTATCACACACACTTTGGAAGCTTTCTGGTCTGCTGAAATGCTTTATTTTTCCAAGTGAATTTCATGCGTCCCAATACATCTCTAGGTATGGTCTTTCTAAAATGGTTTGATCTTGTCATTCTGGGGCAAAGGACAAGGCTCTGAAAACTCCATACAATGGAGAATCATTTAGATTTTGTAGTCCATCACAATTACATGGTTCTTGCCTTGTGGCACTAATGAAGACAGACACAGTAACTTCACAAAATGTCTTGAATTTCAAAAACACCAATTTTGCAGAAACAGGTGAGTGACCAGGTTTGGTCTAGGGGGCTCTTTACCCAAGTATAGACTATGCCCTGGAAGGAGAATCACATTTGTTAACATGGGTCTCCATACATACATACATAGCTTTCTTAGTTTAAACCCAGTGCCCACACAGTGAACACACCTCACAGCTTCTCTTCAGCCTCTGAGACTTCCCGGCTGTAAACACCATGGTTCTTCACATTCCATGCCTTACATTACATGTCACTGTCTATCGTCTTTCTGTCATCCTGGTGTAATTCTGATTTGTTTCATATTCTAGCACATGTAATATTTCTAGCTCAGGTTTTTTTGTTATTCTTTTATCAATTCTGAATACTTGGAAATGGGTGAGAATGGAAAGGCAGGAAGATAAAAGGTTTAAAAGGAAACAGGAAGAAAACATTTCAGTTTCTTGCTGAAATCTCTGTTGCCTAATAGTCAAAAATTCAACAAAAGACTATACATGGAATGACCTTGGCTCAACCAACTCATAGGTAGCAATGATAGCCTAGTAAGAGCACCAGTGGAAGGAAACCTTGTTCTGCCAGACTGACTCCCAGTGAACATGATTGTTGGTGGGGAGGGTGGTAATGGGGGGAGGATGGGGAGGGGAAGCCCATATAGAAGGGGAGGGGAAGGCGTTAGGGGGATGTTGGCCCAGAAACTGGGAAGGGGAATAACAATCGAAATGTAAATAAGAAATACTCAAGTTAATAAAGATAAAAAAAATTTCCATGAAGGTCACCTACATATAAACAATGTTCCTTTTATATCAGATTATTTCAAATAAGTATGTTAAAATAGCCATCAGCCATGGTTAAGCTTTAAAGCTGTAGGAATAATTACAACTTTTTTCCTCCCTCAGCTGTACTCCTGAAATTCCTAGGTATCTCACAAGGTAGTCTAAACTCCATCTACTGTAAAAGACTTAACCCCCTTGTACACCCTATAAGGTCCATGGGGTTATTCTTTATCAGATTGTAACCCTGCATAAAGCACTCCAGGAATCACCCTGCCATCTTATTTACCTAAGAAGGGGGAGACAAGAAAAGTTCCTTTGAAACTCTCAGAGAGATCAGAATCATACAGATGGCTTCTATTAAGACATTCAAGAACAGTACACTCTTAAGAAGCCCGTACCTGGGTATATACTGCCCTTCTACTAAGTACTATCTCTCTCTCTCATATAAATATCTATATCAAAATATCTTCTTGATAAACCCCAGCTCTGTTTCCTGATGGCACACCCTGAAATGCTTTGGCAAAGTCAAAAATCCCAGCATCAACTTACTGAAGGCCTCTGGAAGTAATTTTTAGGCTGCTGAAAGAATTGGTGTAGAACTGGACCTCTGTCTGCCCCCTCCACTGTTGCAGACAGAAAGATTGACTCTGACTAAGCTCGAGCTCTTCCAGCCCAGCAGAGCTTGACTTTCTCAAAAGGGGCGAGCTTTATTTTTCCTTCTCTACATCTCAGCTCCTGGTAAAATATTATTTATAAACAGATTCAAGAAAAAACGCCATTCCTGGAGCCTGCTGGCTCAGAAGTGTCACGCCCCTCTCACATGGAACCCACAGCCTCTGACAATTAGCTACTGCTCAGAAGCCTTGGTTCTAACTCTGAATGTCAGCTCTCCCCTGAGAGTTGCATCTGTGGCTGCTCCCATCCACTTGCTTGTACTGTAGATAAGAAGTAAGACCTTGACTGCCTGCTTCTGAGCTGTAGGTCAGTACCTGAAGAACATCCCTAGTTTCAGATCCCTCTTCCTTTCTTTAACTCATCACATCATCTTTCACTCTTCCTTTCTCTTCCTTTTAATCCCTAAATCACTGAGCCCAGAAATATTCAGTCATTCCACTATTTTACTGAGTGACTGGGAATTTTGCCTAAAGTAACTTCTTTAAGATACACCTACAGACAGATTAGCTGTGCTCCTAGCTCTCAAGATGATTAAAATGTGCTAAGGGAGAAAGCAATGGACTCATGATTAGACTACAAATTAGTGTTACACAAAGATGACAGTCACAATGGAAGCAGGAGGTTCAAACCCAAGCCTGAGGTGGCAGAAGGGAAAACACTGGGCAGTTCTTCCTTCCTTTCTTTCTTCCTTTCTTCCTTCCTTCCTTTCTTCCTTCCTTTCTTCCTTTCTTTCTTTCTTCCTTCCTTCCTCCTTTCTTCCTTCCTTTCCTTCTTCCTCTAGTCCTTCCTTTTCCCCTTCATTCCTTCCTTCCTTCTTGATTAAATGTTATATGAAGCAAGATGTGAGTAGAATGGCCCTACTTGTTGGATTAGCCAGATGAAGAAGGCAAAGAACACTTCAGAGAGATTACAAAAGAGGCACAAATTCAGCAACAGAATGGTTCTCCAGGAAAAGCCTAGCACATTCAGAGTTCCTGTCAAGTTTCATGGGAACTGATAATATTATGTCAAGGTGAATGGTCGAATTGGGAGCCCCAGCTAAAATCTCAAAGGGATAAAGCTCAACTCACTCTGAAGCAAGGCTGTTTCAACCTACTTGCAAGCAAGGGTGGACTGCGACACAGCTCCTAAGCCAAGCACCAGCAATATTCAATACACATGAAGCACTAGCCTATGGGGGAAATGGCAGCAGATAAACAGACATGTGCAGGCAAAGGTTGGACAATGACTAGTCAGGACCAAGTCACAGTACAATCTGAGATACTATAGTCTCTATCAAAAGTAAGAGCAGAACAGTGAAGAGAAAAAGAAAGCCCTCACCGTGAAAGAGTTCTAATTCCAGATATTCAAATGGTTCTCCCTGCTATGTCAGACTCTGTTCTACCTGACTCGGGCACCACTTTTAAACTTGGCTTCTTGAAGTTAGCATTGCTGAGCATGGCTGGTGTTATCTGAGTCAAATGGCCTGAAGGAGTTCATAGCCTGCTTGACCTTCTTGAAGAATCTCAAGTTCCAGAATATTCTGTAATATTCTGTAGGACAGATCTCATTAGGGTTGATTTTATTTCCAGGAACATATCTTTCTAATGTAGGACCACCTTTAAAATGAAAAATAACACCATAGCCCCATTCCTCTGAGAGTCTTTTAAGTTTCCTCCTTTAACTTCAACGCTGCCTTCATGGACACCTTGCAGGGCCTTGTTTTAAATCGTTGGAGCTCAAAGGTTAGAGTTCAACTCTTAATTGAGCTTTGCTACACCAAGAACAGACAAGAAAGGCTGTCAGCCAGGCTGGATTTACATACTCGACAGCCCAGCTTTCTCTCCCTCTCTGCCACTCAGCACAGGAGGTCCTGCAGAAGCCTTGATTTCTGGGTCTTCTGTGGCCATGAAGGGTAGAGATAAAGCTGCATTGTCTGCTTTGTGGAGAGACTCAAGGGGAAACTGAGAACGAGTCGTAGCTGCTTGAGTCTTATCAAATGAAGAATGGTTCCTGTGCTTTTGTTTTTTTTTTTTAAATATGTAACACAGAGAAAAAATGTGCAACTAAGAATATGAAATTAAATTTGCCAAATATGCTGAGAATTAGTCCTTGGAGAAAATTTATCACTACTGCATAGTCAAACACATCAACGGCCGGCACCTGAGAATTACTGCATGGCACAAATTTCGTTTGTTCTTCTGGAGACAATATTATCTGGTACAAGGAACAGGAAACATTAATACACGTTTTAGCAACCACAACTACAAATAGTGAGAAAGGACTTCTGGGGCTCTTTGTTGGTAATCCAGCATTATGGTCTTTTTTTTTTTTCCAGTGGACAGCATGGGGAATAGAGCCAGCCCAAATTCCCCCTTTGCTTGCCCTTGACTAGTAATCTGGGAAGGGATAAGTGGGCTAACCAGAAGTCTTCCGCATCTCTAAGTGATTAAAATTGGAAGATGTGATCTCTGGTTATTCATGGACAGGCATTTCTCAAAGTTGGACTGGGCTGTTTGTGGGAGAAAATTGTAATGTACTCGTGCAGCATTTGCATGAAGACCATAAAACCACTTTGATTTTCCCTCAAATGAGTTTTTGCCATTAGAAGGAGTAATTTTCACCCCCTCCCCGTGTCTCTATAAATACAGAAATGGCTTCATATTCAAACCAATGATGATTTCATTTGGAAAGGTGCCAAGGATATTATCGGAGAGCCTCTACTGACATCAAGCAAATGTCAAATACTGTGAAATGGAGAGAGCATGTAAGACTCAGATAAGTTACCCTGCTGAGGGGAGAAGGGAAGACAGAAGACCAGAAACCTCTGATCCTTGCCATAGCTTAACCTACTCTGCTCTAGTCATGTGGCCAGTACCAAGAACTGATAGAACAAAGAACGGTCCTCTCCATCTACCAATCAACCCTTCCATAGTGCTTCATTGTAGTTAACCGCATGAGACCATGTAAGTCCTGATTTATCTGCAGGCACTCTAGGCTGCAAGAACCTTATCTTTACTGGTAACTAAGGTTTCACTAGCTTCATCTCAACCACATGACTCCCCAGCCCACACTCAATCACATGTAGAACTTTATAATTCTATAAACATTTCTGGAATCAAATATTGTATCAACCAGGACTAGCCGTAGATGACAGGTCCATCCTGATGACAGTTTCTCTGGTCCAACTATGTACCTTCAACTATCAGAAGAGAATACTATACACTTTGCCTCCAAGAATGATTTGTCCATTATCATAGAAGAATCAGTCTCTAGAGAAACTGCTAGAACTCTGGGAAAGATGCCAGTTCCCAGAGTTGTTCTCTAGAGCATATAATGCAAGAGAGATGCTTAACAACAGGAAGACACCACAGAGCCTCCTGCTTCCGGGGGGCACCATGAAGCTGTGAGATCATTACCAGTCATGGGACGCTTCCTATGTACAGCCTTCCCTGTTCATTTAAGCCTGATTCTTGCCAAGTGTGTCTGATGGTTGAACCGAAATCACATCCCAAGCCTTTTCCAAAGAGGAGTCTAATGCTATTTTTAGTTCCCCAGTATCTGTAGAACAAAGGACAGAACAGCTGGAGAAGCTGCCAGCAGACGTGGAGAGAGCCAGCCTGCGCTATTCATTTCTCCAGTGTGACTTCCATCTAAGCCCCCAACCTGTGAATCAATCAGCCAAGAAGTTGCGGGGATGTCCTTGTTTAGAGGACAGAGATGTAAGAGGTATTCTAAAGTGTGACCTCGCTTGATTGACAAGCATCTTGTATGCATGGACTGAAATCAACACATGGACCTTTGCAGATCATACATGGTGTGGTCTTGCTGCATAGCTTCTCTTGATCTCCTTGAAGAATGGCTTGGGTTCAAACACGTGCACTCAGAAGTCAGTCTTGGGAGTTTAAGCTGTATGCGGTCAAAATGCTGACTCTATTTACTAGGTGCCTTCATGGCACTGAGTTCTTTCCATGCATAATCTTACTTCAACTGTACAACAAATGACACGATGAGGTACATAATATTCTCATATCCATGACACCAAAAAAATAGTATTGAAAAAATTTGCCAACTTTTCTGTATATAACAAATAAGTCAGAGATGGGAGTTGATGGCAGGGTGGCTTCGAAGATGGCCCTGTCCTATATTGCTGTACTCCTGGCCTTAATCTGGAAGGTCGGATTTTCCTTCTTACCTAAAGGCCTCCCATCTCCTTCATGCTTGGATTCCAGTGACTCTTGATCATTTCCAAAGAGGATATCCTGTCTCAATGCACAAAGGTATCTTTCAGTTGATGTGATTCTACCAAATCTGGCCTTGGATCTGTAGCCAGTATTAAGAAGCAGGAATGTTTTGTGTTGTGAGCTGATGGCTTTCACTAGCCCCAACTCTTCCCTAGGAGGCTACTGAGCAAAGGATCATAATCAATTGTGTAAACATTTAGTAGTTACTTTTATTTTCACTGCTGTTACAAAGAATCTGACAAATACAACTTAAGAAAGGAAGGGTTTATTTGTGGTCTTAAATCTAGGGTACAGTGCATCATGATGGGGAAGTCATGGCAGGAGCTTGAGGCAACCATGGTCAGGAAGCAAAGGGGGATACATGCTGGTGCTCAGCTTTTCTTCAGTCTGGGACCCATCACTCATGAGACAGTGTCACTCACATTCCGAGCAGGCCTTAGCCTTCCTGGAAGCATCCTCAGATCCTTCTAAAGATCTGTTACAGTGGAGCTCTAAATCCAGTTGTCAATGTAGGCCAGCAGTCACCATAACCATAGGATCATAACCTGCTAGCATCATGATGTGTATAGGGAAGTCTGTTCTGTTTAGGACTCAAAAATCTCACTGGGCCCCTGTTCTCACAATATAGCTTGTTCTTTCCTTCCCCTTCTTTTGTTCCTGGTACAATACAATAGTAAGGTTAAATACACAGGCTCGGTTTGGCTTTTAATCCTGACTCAACCGCTCATAAGGACCAAAGACTTGAGCTTGCTACTTGTTTCCTCTTCAGCTTTTCTCATAAGTGAAATAATGATTGTTACGTGCCCAGAACATAAGCTTATTCACGGGGCCATTGAATTGCTTCAATGTGACAGTCTCTTGAAAGTAATGTCATACCGTCTGGTGCATAGTAAATACTGAATGAATGAGAGAAATTCCTTATTATTCATCATGTGCAGAGTTCTGTACCAGGTGCTCTAAAAGTTCTTACCATCTGAAATTCAAGAAACATTTGTGGAGTGCTAGGGATTGCACCGTGTAATCATTTCTGTCCAGTGGGATCTCGCCATGCCATGGAGACAAACGGGTAAACAAATCAATGCAGTTAAAGTCAATATTAATCCACAGTACCTGTACAGTCCACATATGTAGGCATGGGTGGTTTGTTCTACTTGACTGAAGTATCTGTCTTCAAAAGATGATGCAAAACAATAGGAGTAGCAACCTACACAAAGGGAACCCCAGGTCAGGGGCAAATCTCAAGCACAGAGCCCAAGGTAGAATGTTGTAGAGTCTATTAAGAACTTAGCCATATGCAGTCTCATACTACGTTAGCTAGCATTTTTGTAAAGCATTTAAAACACTTTGTGCCACGTGACCTGGTCAATGCGGAGGAATGCATTTGAGAAAGTCTCATTGACAAGGAGCAATCGATGCCAATCAGATTTTCCCATCCTTCCTTTAAAACGGTAGCATTACAGCCGGTGCCAACAACTCTTGATAAGATCGTTGTATCCTTCTCCCCAAAATCTCTTACTCTGCAACGCTAGAACTTTTCTCCTTTTTCTGCTCCCGAAGTCCTAATATGCAATTCTTCAGTGCGATGCTGCCTTTACCTCTGCCTCAGCCATTTCTCCCCTGAGCCCTTGTTTTGATCGCAACGCTGGTCAGTCAGTGCAGACATAGCTGACATGTAGTTTCAACTGAGCTAAACTAATCTAGGGAAGAGGACAGATGCTTTGTTCCAGATGATACGAGTTACTGTTATATTGATTGATAAGACTTGGGCAGATGGAATAGGAGGAAAATGCTATTTTGTGGAAGGAGAGAGGTAAAAACATAATGTTTATGTGAAAAGCCCAATGCACTGGGAATGTCTGTATTCACTCAACTCTTACTATTCCTGGTGGACAGGATTTTCCAGCAGTAACAGCATTTTGAAGGTAGCAAGGGCTTCTTAAATTCTGAGTCCCAACACCCCTGACTTTGGAAATGAAATTAAAAATCTAGAGAAACAAAGGACAAGACACAAACTTGTCTCTGATAGCAGAAAAATAGAAAAATGATGGCTATGAGACCAGGAGCAGATAATAAACATGACAATATACTCTAAAAAAATTCAAGAGTATTTTCTTTTATCCAAGAAATTTCTCTTGGGTCAGAGTTATAATTCATGCCCTGAAAACTGTACTAGCCATGGCTGACTATATACAGTCATAAAGATATGAAAATATATGAAATACATAGACTATGTACATACTCTGAAAGAAAAAATTTTATCTTGTTTTCTACACTATGACAAAATGTCTGAGAAAATCCTCTTAGAGGAGGAAAGATTTATTTTGCCTCATGGTTTCATAAGTTTCCATCCACCATCACCTGGCTCCATTATTTTGCTCCTATGGTAAGACAATAACTACATCATGGAGGAAGGACATGGTAGAAAAGAGATGCTCATCTCCTAGCAGCCAGGAAACTGAGGCAAGAAAGAGCTGGAGTCAAAAATATATCCTTCAGAGACATATTCCAATTACCTATATATTCCAGATAGACCAATCTCTAAACAGCCTATTAAGATATGAACTCATCAAGGAGTTAAGCCACATTCCAATGACCTACACCTTCCAAATAAACCAATCTCTAAATAGCTTATTATGCTATGAATTCATCAAAAGGTTAAACCATTGAAGAGGCTATCCTGAGAGTTTTTGGATCTGCAAGTGAAAGGCATACACACATTAACTTATTTTTTTAAAAATGTCTTGGCTACCTCAAAGACTTGGCAATTATAAACCTTTCTCTGCTACCCCAGGCCCAATCAAGGAAGTGGCCAGTAGCCACTTATCCAAAGTCTCACATGGGCTTATTGGCTTTACTTCCTGTCGCTCCTGCATCCCATCCTTCTTCCCCAAGTCATGATGATCCTCCCTATTCCTCTCCGTGTCATCTCCAGCACAGCTCCTGCCCTATGCCCAGCCATTTGCCGTTGGCATCTTTATTGATCTATCAAAAACCAGTTGGGGACAAGGACCTTCAGCGTTTGGACACACAGATTCCCAAAGCATGAGAACCGGTCTCCAGTAAGAGGTTAGAGGCCTCACTGTCAACTCACCTCTAAACACCCTACCTCTATACGACACAATGCTGGAAACCAAACGTCTACAGAAGCCTTTAGGGGAAGATTTTATATATAGACCACAACAGGGATGGACTCCTGTGGTTATGTTTCGGGATTTGTTTTTCTGGAGAAAGAAACGAGGGCAACCTTATTATGAGGTAGTGGTTTTAAGAGTCAGGTGTATTCTGATTTACCTGGGTCTTGCTACTTCTAAGACATGTGGGTCATTTGCTCCTGTTACTTAGCCTTTCTGAGCCTCAGTTTTCCTACCTATAAAGGATATGATACTGGGAATCCTCCCTGCATTAGCATCAGGATCCACTGCAATAGTACATACAAATACCTGAGAAAAGGACTGGAACCAATTCCCCCACTCAGTTCGTGGTAGCTAACATTATTAGCACTGTTGAGCAAACATTCTGCAGGCACCTTGCAGCAAAGCCATATGTTTGGTGTCCACTTTAATCTTATTTATTTTGTTTCCCTTGTCCCTCAGGCTATGGTCAGTATTTACAGCTTAGGAATTCTGGTAGCAGCATCTGCATTGATCTTGGGACCACCTGGGGAACTTTCTTGGCAGCCCCATCCTCAAGATGACCATACCACATAGCCATTTGACAGGGGGAATGTAGGAAGCAGTTCTGGTAGAGCCTCTATGTTAGCTGGGCAGTGTAAGCAGGCAGATGTTGGCTCCAACACAGATATTGTCCAAGACAATGGCAGTCACTGGTGTCAGGTTTTGCTAATTGTGTTGCCTTCTGACACAACTGTTTCACACAGCCCTAGGATATCTCTGGTATTAGAAAAGGACTCATTGTACCTCCCATTTTGTGGCGGTTTCCATCCCCCCAAAAAAGGCATGGTTTAGTTATAAAACTTGGTATTTAGAATAAGAAGCTCTTATGCTATGCCCATTTGAGTTACCCTTTTGCCTGAAAGAGAAAATAACATGGCCAAGTTCACCTGGCAAATTCATAAGCCCAGTAATGGCCACTCCTTGTATTTAAGGATAAATTTCACATCTTTTATAAGCAAGACACACCAAACATTGAGTTAGCTCCCTTCAAAGTTAGTTCACTAACTAACTTACTAAGTCAGTTCACCAATGCACATGCTCATCCTTTAATGTGGTGTGTTTTCTACAATATTTCTGTTTTCCAAGCACAACAGTGCTTCACAGTGGGAAGGGTCCAGGCTGTGTGATCACAAATGCTGAGTCTCATTCTGGCTCTGCCAAACTATAGATTTGTGACCTTGGACAAGTGATTTCTCTCCTTGGGGCTCAGTCACCTTGTGTAAAAAAATAAATGTGATTAACATAGCCTACTCTTGTGTTTCAGATATGCAAAGGGATGAGTTATGTAAATTACTTGCTATTATGCCTGGAGCATCATAAGTGCTTACTAAATGTCCGAGCTATTATTTCATGTTACTAGTTTCAGAACAAATAAAGTCACATCGCTTTTAATAGTGCAATTTGTTTCACTAGTTTCCCATGTGCCCAGATTACTAAGAAGCCCAGAATTTTCTATTGAGGCCCTTGAATGGTCCACTTACATCACAAATACCTCTCAGAGAGCTAGAGAATACAGTCAGCAGGTGGCTTACATTTTCTCCTGCTGTGTTATGTAGGCTTGGCATTATAACCTGGAACTACACCACTCACTAAGCCAGCTGTTGCCTTAGAGATGCCAAGCCTGACCCAGTGGCAGTTTTTCCAGAATGTAGATGAGGAACAAGTCAGATTCCATCCCATGGGGATATATATTGATAGTCTAAGGTGCTACCAGAAAGCCTAGCCTTCAAGCATAACATTACTGACTATAGGCTGCAGTACTGATCCTAGTGCTGTAGTTGGCAAATTATAATTTAGAGCAATGCATTTCGTGTTACACAGATATACATAAACACACATTTTTATATGTACATGTATATAACATATATAGAGATAGGTAAATTACATATATCTCTCTATGTACATGCATATCAAAAATGAAACACATTAAAACAACTTAAGCACTGGGCATGAATGCACAGATTGTGTATAATTTTTATAACCACTATCTTACATGGGATAAAATGACCAAGATAGTGTTTTAAATGATAGAAATTTATTTTCATACAGTTTGAAATAATCAAAACCAAAGCTAAAATGCTAAATCATTTGGTTCCTGGCTAATGTGCTCTTTTCAGCTTAAAGACAACCATTGCATACTTACATGTCCATTGTCAGTGTGTCTCTGCAGTGTGTCTCTGGTGTCTCCTGATTATGAGGCAATAATTTCATTAAGGCCACGCCCTCACTACCTCATCTAACCCTAACGACTTCCCAAAGGTCATGTTTCCTAATAGAATCAGACTGTTGGTTATTAAGCAAGAGACTAATATTTAATCGCCCTATGAATGAGTCACACGAATCCTTCCCACTTTATATATGAGGAAATAGACATTAGAGGCGAAGTGATTTGCAATATTTGAGGTGCATAGAACCAGGTTGGGGTCATGCAGTAAAGCAGCCCAATTAGACTTAGTCTGAGCTCATATTTCATTGTATTAAACTAAATCTGGGCATTTTAGATGAAACTTCTTTGCAGACACTCTCTAAGGTATGTGGATGGCTGAATAGGGGGGTGGTCAGAATGGCTAAGGGCATGTACCACAGTCTATTTTTCTTTAAAACCTCCTGGCCCAGGATTCTCCAGCCAGAGGACTCTGGTCTTCCCCCTATATGGTGGCCCTAACATCACAGCTGTCTTCTCCTTTACCAAAAGACCTCATCAAGGTCAGTGTGTTTTATTAGATGGATTCTAGTACACTAATTTAAAGGCAGAAAACACACACAAGCAATGTTAGCTTCCCTAAAAGCTCTAGGATTTGTACCCTCCATGCAAATGAGCTCTCTTGTCAGTGACAGACACTATTCTTTGTCATTGTACCTTATTTCTGCCTTAAAGCTCATGTTCACTCGTGCCTGAGAAGGGGAAATAAGAGGATCAGGTTAAGAGACCCAGAACACAAAACCTGGAGATATATGCAATTCTGATGCTAAGTGATCTGTGTTAATCCTGGGGCATCATATGTGTGTGCCGATAAGTTATTAGATCCCCCTATGCCCTCAGCCCCATCTAAGAAACAGGGGCCTTTAGTATCTCCTATAGTTGTTGGAAGGAATTTATAATGTGATACATACAAACACTGAGAACTGTGTTTGCATGAACAAAACATACCGTAAATGTAAGTCACAAATAGTCATGTATGACCATGAACAAGTCATTCAGTCAAATACATAAAAAGCAACTTTGCTTCATCATACATAAAAAGCAACAGATGGAAAGAAAACCACATGATAGTTTGTAATGTATGATTTCTAGTCCCAGTGTCTTCCTCAGTAACTGGATATTGACAAGTGGTTCTGTCTCTCTGGGCCTATAAAACAGGAGACAGGTCTGATCTTTCAGACCATCATTGCAATCCTATCGTTCTAGTGGCATTTGCTTCTCTTATCGTAAAACATTACTGGATGGCAGGGAGGGTGTTCAATACCATCCAACTCCTAAGCCCACACTGTATTGTATTGTTCATATTTAATAACAATTACTTTATGAAACTGTATCAAATGGAATTATGCTTAAAGTCTCATTTGCTGTTGACAACACCCTAGGCTAAGAGAATAATATGCATGAGAACAACTCATGTTTCACTGCTCTCTGCATTCTGTATTAAATACTTTACATGCTCTATTTCACCCAAGCTCTGTAGAGGTGCCAGGAATTAGATGCAGTCACAGCTTGGTATCATCAGTGGATTGGTTCCAGGACATAAACATATATGTGTGTGTGTATGTGTGTGTGTAATAACATATATAAGTAATAACATTATATGTGTAATACATATATATATATATATATATCCAGAGGGATAAAGTTCCCAATATAGTATTTGCATGCATCTTATGTAATCTTCCATGTACTTTATTCATCTCTACATTATTTTAATACACAGTACTATAAGTGACATACAAATAGGTGCTACACTAGACTTCTAGTGACAAGTCTGTATATATTCAATTGTATATATTCAGTGCGTGCATATCTTTCAAAAAGATACTTTCAATCTGCAGTTAGTGCAAGTCATGGTGCTTGCAGGTATGAAGTTTAAACATATTATTCTCATGCCATGTTCACATGGGGAAACCGAGGCTCAGAGGCTTAAGTAACCCATTCAGTGTGTCACAGACAGCAAGCATTGGGTGTGAATTTGAAGAATGGTCCTTAGGAAGAGGTTTTCTCCACAGACAGACAGTTATTAATGAGCCTGCTGCATAAATGAAAACGCTAAGGCTCAGTTAGCAAATCACATGCCCAAGATCTCTTATAAATTAGCACCTTGTCCAAGACCAGATCTTTCCTTGCCTTCCTCTGGAGTGGGCTGCACTGTGCAGTCTTGCAAAGCCACTGGCTTGTGGAATAAATGAATACAAATGAGGGCTGATTTATATTCATTTCCAGCTAACGGGAAGATTTACACTTTATACTCTCTCTCTCTCTCTCTCTCTCTCTCTCTCTCTCTCTCTCTCTCTCTCTCTCTCCTCACACCTCCAACAAACAAATCCCCGTGCAGACTCTTTTGGGTCTTTGGGGATCTGTCTTCTTTTTCAAAGTCACTGGCTGGCCCTCACAAACTAAGATTATAGCTACATCTGTGAGGATAGCAGTACCAGAATTCACGGAAATAGTGGCAGATGCCATTGCTTTACCTAGAGTGGAAATCAAAGGCAGAGACCCTTGAGTGCAGATGGCAAAACCACCTAGGACAAAGGAAGCCAGTAATTCCAAGGACTGGCAGCAGTTGTAAGAGGCTTCAGTGGGAATTACCTGCCTAATTAGCATTTTAATAATTCATTGAAATAATGGTACCCTAACAAGGTTAGGGGTAGTATTGAGTTTCTCTTTTTATTGTGCCCACATTCGTGAGACAGCTATCATTTTGCTCTTAAATCTAAGAAAATATTTCTGAATGATACTTTTAAAGTTCTGTTCTACTTAAAATAGAGAATAAAATTTTATTGAAAAAAACTAATGTATAAATTAATGAAAGATAAGTAACAGGACAGTAGGACCAAACACAAGCCTTAACACATACTATGAGATCACTGGATGTTTGCAGAGTTGATTGGTCTGTTCTTTTAACTGTTGGGTCTTACATAGCCACAGTAATGCAGAGCGGAGGGTCAGCATTTATAATTATGCAAGTTCTAATCTGCTGCTCAGTAGTTCTGTCAACCTAGAAGGCATGCCTCACCTCCATTTGTATTTTCCTAGGCATGCCCTAACTTACAACATTGCCTTGAAAAGATTAAACTAACCCTAGCCACTGAGACCACAATACCTCCCAGAAAACTACGTAATGAAAGAAAGATTTATCTGGGCTTATAGTTCCTAGCTTATCCTGGTGGCAAGACATGGCAGAGAAGTATAAATCCTGGAGGTGGGAATATGTGTTTGAATCTATTCATACTATAGTGAATGAGAAAGAAAAGACCAGGGAAGGAAGTTCAGAAATAACTTCAAAGGCCCAAATCTAATGACCTCTCTGATAGTTCCATAGTCTGTCAAATAGCACCATCGACTGGGGAGCCAGTATTCAAAGCTGAGCTTATAGAGTCAAATCTGAGCACCTATTTAAAGTAATTAAGTAGCTACCACACCCACTTTGATGAGTATAAAAATTTTATTATTATGGACAGAATTACAGAGCGTGGCTTGGAATTCTGGGCATCATTCATTCATGCTATCATTCAATGAGTCTTTCATTTTGGAGGAAAAGGTCTGGTCTTCCCTTTGAACAGAAGGAAGCCCACCAGCCACCTTAGAAAAAGCAAAGTCTGGGGGTTGGGGATTTAGCTCAGTGGTAGAGCGCTTGCCTAGCAAGTGCAAGGCCCTGGGTTTGGTCCTCAGCTCCGAAAAAAAAGAAAAGAAAAAAAAAAAGAAAAGAAAAAGCAAAGTCTAGCATAAACACAGGAGGATGCTAATTTAGACTGAATAATAACTCTATCTAATAATAATAATAACTTTAGGGAGCTGCTCAGAGGTTAAAATTTCACATATTGATGTAGTTATGCATTGGCACAAGATAATAGAGTCAAGACTCTCTGGCTGGGGTTGGGATTTCCTGAAAGGAGAAGATTATTTGACTGATTTCTTACAAAAAGATTGAAAATGGAACCCCATCACCAAAACAAAACAAACAAAAAACCATTGACCTACCATTTATCCTGTCCACAAGATGTGCTCAGGTAAATGTGACCAGGAAATTGAGGGAGTGGCCAATCAATGACTGGTTCAGCTTAAGAACCATGCCATGAGAGGTATCCCATCTTGACACTGCCTAGAGATCCAGGAACCAAACACTGGATAGCCCAAAGAACTAGGAGAGAATCAAACACAACTCGGGGGGGGGAAGAAAATGAAATGATACCTTATGATGTCTGCTATAGTCATAGACTGGTACCTAGCCCAGTTGTCATCAATGAAGCTTCATCCAGCAACTGATGGAAACATGCAGAGATCACAGACAAATACTGGGTGGAGCTCGGAGAATCCTGTGGAAGAAGAGGAAGAAGGATTATGGGAGCCAGAGGGGACAAGAACACTCCAAGAAAACCCACAGCATCAACTAACCTGGGCACACAGGGACTCACAGAGACTGAACTGCCAACCAAGGAGACTGCCTGAGACTGACATAGGTCCTCTGCCCCTGTATTATAGTTGTGTAACTTGGTCTTCTCGTGGGACTCCTAACAGTAAGAACATGGTCTGCCTCTGACACTGTTACCTGCCTTTGGGATCCTTTCCTCATACTGGGTTGTCTTATCCAGCCTTGATAAAAGAGGAGATATCTAGTCCTACAGAAACTTGATATGCTATGGCTGGTTGATATTCATGGGAGGCCTGTCCTTTTCTGAAGATAAAAAAGGAGAAGTGGATGGGGGAGGGGCTGTTGGGGAGGGACTGGTATGATAGAAGGAAGGGGAAACTGGGATGATAAATAAATAGATAAATAAATAAATAAATAAATAAATAAATAAATAAATAAATAAATGGACAGCTATGATACACTTGAAAAAAAATACTGGGACCCAGAAGGTATTGAGATATGTAAAGAAAAAACTATTTTCTCTGAATATTGTACTCTTATAGTTTCAGAATGAAAACAGGGACACTCAAGAATAACCCGTAGTGGAAAGAGTCTACATGGTCCTTTGACCATGAAAGTAGCCTAGAAATGAGTCCTGGAAGGGCCCCAGAAAGATACCCACAGCCAAACCACATCTTAAAAGTGTAAGGTCCTTAGTATGCCAATGTGAGTTGTACAGATGTCACTTTTGAGATACTAATACAAATGCAATAACACTTTGTCTCCTCAGCTAGGAAATCTAGAAAAGGTGCCCTGGAGAGGTTACATTTATTCTTTCTTCACGGGAATGAAGAAGTTCATAACAGACAACTTCTGTAGTCATGTGGACTTCTACAGATATCAGAAGAAAGATTTCAATCAACTCAAATTTTCATTTAAAATTTTTATCGAGTGCCTAACGCTAACTTTATAATGTCTGACAGTATAATTATTTACTTTTATTTTTACTTTCATAATATTTTTATTGATTATTTGGGAATTTCACATCACAAAACCTGATCACCCTCACTTCCCAGTTCTCCCCAGGTTTGCCCCTATCTTTGTTACCCTTCTCAAAAAAAGAGAGAAGAAGAAAAAGAATTAAAAAATCCCAATTTTTGCTGCCCGTGTACTCAGTGGGGCATGGTCAAATTTCCAGAGTTTTCTTTTCCTTTCTTTCTTTCTTTCTTTCTTTCTTTCTTTCTTTCTTTCTTTCTTTCTTCTCTTTATGTTCTTGTCTTTTCCTATGTTTTCTTGTAAGATGGCTGAAACTTTTCTGAAACAAAGCAGGGCATAGTTAAACTGCGTAATACCATTGATGTAGGAAGCTGACACCATTTGAAGAATCATTAATCATCATTTCTGATATTTGTTAGTTTTACAATTAAGGGAAATTTTTTTTATCTATGTTACTTTATCTGATTTGTATAGAACTGTCCATGCTAAACAGGAATTATTATCCCCACGTTATCAAGAAGAAAGTTAAAATTTGGTGCAGCTAAAAGCTTTGTGTTCCAGTTCATTCTAACTGCAACTCGCCCAGCTTTCTTTCCACGCACAAAGCTAAAGCATAGCTTACTAAACCATTGTTCTCTTCGTCCTCACTCAGAGGGCCTGGACCACACATGGAATATGATGGTAAGGTTTACAGCATTTGCACTGAAGCATTATCATGAGATAAAGAGATTTTACGTCACACTTTGAGGAGATATTTCAAGGAATCTAATTCCTTACAGTACACATCTAAAGGGATATTGAAGCATTGTGCTTGTAGGAAGATATTCATCCTTTCATTGTGGAGAAACAGAAGGAGGGTAAAAGGTGAAGGAACCCTAGGAAGACACTCCTACCTGTTGGCTTCCTCCCCAACTTCCATTACCCTGGCAACCCTGAGGGTAATTATGTTTCAAACAGAATCACATTGTTAAGCAACAGAAAGGTAAAAAGTGAAGGAATCACATGACCATGTTCATACCTATTGGCTTTTCCTCTTGCTTCTGTTGAATTGGTATCACTGAGGACAATTATGTCCCCAAACAGAATATCAACATGAAGAAAATTGAATAACACGAACAGCATCCCCTCACAGAACTTCCAGTGGGACATGGAATTGAACCTAACTATGTAATGCTTCAGAGAGCAGTAATATCAATAACTAGGCCCGTAATGTTCCCATTCTTTCTGGCAGTACTAATAGCCTAGTTCTAAGCCAATCCATCAGTGTCACAAAATGGCTCCTGCTATCAGTGAGAATTATATACTTTGTTTACTCATTTTTATCAAGGAAAGAGGAAAACATCTTCCCAAAGAACAGGATATAATCATTTGGCAGTGTTTCAAGCATTGGTTCATCTCAGGTTATGTAACCCCAGATTAACTGAAGGGGCATTTCATGGCGTAACTGTATTGTGTAAATCAGGGAGGACAAACGGAATTTACCCAGGAATAAAGTGACTTTTCGAGTCACATGTATAGCATGGCAGAAGAGTAGACTGTTAAATCTGCTTTTTTGTTAGAACTCTGGCTAAAACTGAAGAGGGGCCAAAGTATTCAGGACAGAGAGATTACTTGTAATGCATTCATCTAACTGGGAAACCCCATGATACAGAGTCTCCACATTACAATGGCCTTGGAGCCCTTAACTTGGGCTAAATCAATCACCATGTCCTACTATCCCAACGCCGAGATAACAGGTCTTAATGGATCTGCAAGCCTCTTGACTTGTTCTCCTGTAAAAGCTGAAGGTTCTTTTCTCTTCTGCAAAGTAATGATGATATTTGGCTACAGGGCCCCAAAACCACACTTGCTATCTATTCCTATGAAAAGGAAAGAGAAGTGAGAAATAGCACAGAGAGAATGCTAGCATATGGAGGATGTGCACATAGCTCAAAGAATTGCTAAGCAGTGATGTCAGGTCCCGGAGGATGTGAACTTTTGACCCAAATTATAATGGAATCACTGACTTTGATCCTCTAATGTAATAGTCTGATCAGCTTTCAGTATTCTAAATACATCTGAAGATTAAAGATTCTTCTTGTAATAACATGCAGCCCAAAATGATCCAATCGGATGGAATGTGTCTAATCATAAAAGACTGGGTGGGCTCAGTCTTCTGTGACTGGAGGTGGTTAGAGAGAAGCTGGCTGACCATCTGTCTAGGAAGCTATAAAAAGGAACTTCACATTGATGAGAGACTGAAGCAACAATTTCTGAGAACTATTTCTATTCTGATATGCAAATAATATACTAAGCCAAGACAAAAGAAAAGGGGAGCCAAACGTATAAAGTGCAATACAATCAAAGTAACTTGAATGAATAATGAGAATAACTTCCTCTAAAAACAATGGGCAAGGAAATGATATTTACTTATTCATTCATTTGTTCTTCAACCATTTACTCGACCTTAAATATGTGCTAGACACTAAAACTCAACAATAAATAAAACCAAGAGCTTTCTTTCATGGAATCCACATTCTGGATGTGGCAGTATGATGGGACACACTTGTAATTCTAATACTGGGGAAACAGAGAAAACAAACCCCAGAGGCTCACTGACCAGCCAACCTGACCTACTTGTTGAGTTCTAGGACAGGGAGAGAACTTGCCTCAAAAAAAAAATGGACAGCTTCTGAGAATCAACAACCAAGGTTGTCTTCTAGCCTCAATAATCATGCATGTTTACATATATTATGTGCATTCATGGAAATTTGAACATACACCAATATATACCAATACACATATATGCAAAGAAAGAAATAAAGGAGGGAGAGAGAGAGAGAGAGAGAGAGAGAGAGAGAGAGAGAGAGAAAGAGAGAGAGGAAGAGAGAGAGAAAGAGAGAGAGAGGAGAGAGAAACTTGGGGGAATTTTAGAGATGACTAAATCTGCCATTCCCATCACATCATAGAGCCTTGACAGAAAAATAGTTTCAAGGGATGGCAATAAGGGAATAAGGGAGCAGTTCCTAACCTGTGGGTCAGGAACTCTTTGGGCATCAAATCACAGGGGTCACCTACATTGCAGTTCACAACAATAGCAAATTATAGTTATGAAGTAGCAACAAAAACAATTTTATGGTTGCGGATCACCACAGCATGAGGAACTGTATTAGAGTCACAGCATTATGAAGGTTGAGAAACACTGGCCTAAGGTATGTATAAGAGCTTGGGCAGGGGGTTTCTTACTTCTGATAGTTGCCTTAACCTTCTGCTCGTGAATCTCAGTCCAGCATTCCTTGTCCCTCTCATATGGCCTACATAAGTTCCAATGTGACCAGGCTGTTCTTCTGGAAGGGACAAGAGGGACTTTGGTGGTGTCTGTGTGATTGACTCTTCCAACATCAGTGCTTATCATCTCCAGAGTCATGGCTGCTTCCGTCTAGACTTCAAAGACAACTCAGAGACCCTGAGGACCCTGGCAGAGAATCACCATATGGATGGAGCTACCAAAGAAATCCCCTTCTAAGATAATGCCAAGGGAAGCTGAGTGGAAGGCTGCCCTATGGCACTCCAGAGTAGCATTTATTGACATCTTAGGGGAGCTACAGGCACAAGACTTCAACCTGTAATAGGTGTAAGTGGACCAGCAATATTAAAGTCGCCAGTGTTCTGTTGAGCCTTGTAGATTATCCCCCTTTCAGTAAGTCAATAATATTATCTCAAGCCTGATTTTATGTTTGTCTTGATGCATTTGGGGATTGTTTAGAACTTCTTACTCCTGTCTCCCTTCCTTTTTCGCACCTCAGCATGAGGATGCCTACCTCATGCCTGCCTCATTGCTGTGAGAAAGCTATGACATTAACATAGATGAAAACCGAATATCAGAATGTGTTGAGTAACAATAAATCTGCAAGCGTTATTAACTTTATTTGTTTACCAAGTATCTTGATTTCCTTTGAATTCTATGATCATGCTGGTCAGTGTCTTCCAGTCCAGTATTAATTCCTATTATCTGAATTGTAAGAACCATCAAATCACACATCATACCACGTGCAGTGATATAAGTGCTACAGAAACACTTGAAAGAGGAGAAATTATACAGTATTTTGAAAAACAATACAATCATAATTATAGAGATGCCAAAATGTGGAGCTGGCAAGTAAGGGTCTAGATAACTGAAGTTCCCACGTGGGAAGGTTACAGTGGCAATGATCTGAAGTTTGTAAACAGAATCAGGAGGTCATGACCTGGGCAAGTCTCCCAGGCAGGGTCTATGATGTATGACAAGGTGCTGCCACTGTGTTAGTGGCCTCTTTAACTATATGTTTTAAGTAAGAGGGTACATTGTTCATTAGTCTTGTACGAAGGATAAGCTCACAGGCCTGTTTCCTCTGATATGCTCTTGAAAATGACATGTGTCCATATACTCCTCATTTAATTTGATAAATTCACAGGTGGCCATTTCTTAGGGCAACAAACAAGTGACTTATCTTGTATCTCATGGTGGTTGGGAATAGACAGTGATTTTCTTCTGGCACAAATAAGAGTCACAGTCATTCTACTTGAGCATTTTACTTAAATAGAGTAACTTCAAAATGGAGTGACTCATGGCAATGCACAGCCTAATGACCACTGCTCCACACAGCAGAATGAGCTGGGGCTGGGGACTGTCTTCTCTCCACAGGCATAGTTTTATTTTAGAAACAAAAACGTCCTTCAATCCAAGTGCTACAGCTGGAAAGGACATTTTCCCTCAGGGTAGACTGAACTTGAATCTCACCCATATCCAACTTAGATACTTAGAAGAAACACTGAACATAGGTTTTTAAAGTGGATGCTGTAACGAAGTTTCAAGAGCTTTTAGGAGAGAATGGACACATCTTGTATATGCAAAAGACACAAATTCAGGGTGCCCTGGAGAAATTCTATGGTTTTCATGTTAGCATACCCTCTGAAGTTTGTATAGAAACTTAATTCCAATGTGACAGTATTATGAGGTAGGACATTTAGAAGATGAAAAGACCATGAGAACTGTTCGTTCAGAGATGGGATTGGCAGTTTATGAAATAACTAGAGAGGATATGTCAGCCTTCCCACCTTTTTGCTGTATGAGGGCACAGCACATTACCTTTTGACCACCTGCATTCCCAGGTGAGTACATGGCTGTAGAGAATCCCAGAAGCAGGAAGCAATCCCCACCAGGCATCTTGATCAAGAGCTTCAGACACCCAAAACAGTAAGAAATATTTCTGTCTTTCATAAAACACCCAGCACTGGTCCTCTTCTTTTTAATGCCAGAGGATAACAGCCTGATTTGTGAAGAGTGTAAAGAAAACTGTGAGGACTCTGATGTTGGGAAAGGATGGAGCTAGAGAAACACTGCATTCTGTTTTCACTATTGGAGTTCTATTAAATACTGGTGGGGCTGCAGATCCCTAAAAAAACATCCTGACAGGTGTAACAACAAGACATGTCCTACAAAGCATTTACCTGAGGAAGAAACGAGATCATTTCTTAAGGCTCAGATACAACTCCAAACCATAGAAGACACTGGTTCTTATTCAAGTCAGGAAGCTTTCAAGCTCATCTTTAAAGTTTCCCATCCTCTCTAAAGCACCTTTCACCAAATATGAGCATCTAAAATCCGTTTCTCTCTTTGTTTAAGTGAGACGCACATGAAAAGAGTGAAGAAAGTAAGTTTTTTCTTGGCTACTCCAATTGACCTCAAATGGGCATCCCATCTCCTTTTTATGTGTCTTATAAACATACCTGAAGAAGGCTTCTTCGATTTGTGCCATGCTGACATAGAAATAGACAAATCAATGTACGAAATAGATAGTCCAGAAATAGAACGCAGTACAGAAGAGCATTTGATCCATACTAAAGGAGATATTACCCATCAAGAAGAAAAGGAAAGGTATTTAACAAGTGTTTGGGGGACCAGTGAATAGCAATTTAAAGGGGGAAATCCACTTTAGGCCTTTATTTCAGTTCATACAGAGAAATCAATTCTAGATGGGTTGCATAGTTAATTATTCTAAAATACCCAAACTTTGGGAAAACTAGGGAAAAGGAGAAAAGAATAAAGACTTAATCTCTGGGAGAGTAAGAGCTTCCCAAAGCTTAACTAAGGCAGTGCAATAAAATACAGAGTTCAACAGATTCAATGATTCACCTGAAGACGCGCAAAACCTAAAGGCAGACTGACATCGTAGTTACGGCAAGTCTTGACAAATTTTTTACTTTTTCTGTAAGTGACTCACATTAATCAACATAAAAGAATGGTGAGCTGTAGATCAAGAGATCAACAAAGACACAAAAGAGTCATGAGAGACCTTGACTTATAAACAAGCATGTGGGAAAAGGTTGACTCTCACTAGCAACGAGAAAATGGGAACACTAAAAATATAATAATTTTATAAGATTTACTTGTATATGTGTGTGCTTGTGTGTGTGTGTGTGCATGCATGTGTTTCTATGTGTGTTCATGTGTGTGCGCACACATGCTGGTTCTTTTAGAGACAAGATATTGGGTCCCCTGGAGTGATAAGCATCTATTAACCACCCAGTATTGGTACTGAGAACAGAACTTCAGTCCTGTACAAGACAGCAAGAGCCCTTACTTCTAAGCCATCTCTTTAACTCTCCCCAAAATAATGAATTTTAAGGCAATAGGATTAACAAATTTCTGATTTAAAATACTAATATTCAGAGTTTGGAAAGTGGCTCTGTAGTTAAGAACAAGTGCTGGTCTTCCAAAAGACCAGGATTTGATTCCCAGCACCCACAGCAGGTAGCTTACAGTTGCATGTAACGCTAGCTCCAGGGGGATGCAATTACTCTGATCTGCACAAGTATCCACATACTTCCCAAGACACATACAACATGATTAAAAATATATTTATAAATATGGATATTTGATACTATGTAAGACAGAAAATATTTCACTTACCTATTACATGAAATAGTATGTATCCATAAGAGTAAAGATTTTATAAAACACTTTAATAAATTATACTTAGACACATGAAAATATTTCATACCATTTTGGGCTGCACTTCGAAATTTCCAAATCTAAGCTGGAGGCCATTATTAATGTTAAAGGTTGAAAAAGAACAAGTGAGGAAGACTTTAACTTTAGGCTCACTCTAACGTCATTCAAAAGAAATATTATAAATAATATGAATAATAAAAATAAACTGAGCTCATTTTGATGTGTTCACTATTTGTTAGCAAATATGCTGTCAAGGGTTGCTGAAGAAAATGAATGATAAAGTCAAATAAGAATAATTTGATAAATGTTTATAGAAAATACTGTCATGATTTGTATGAGAAGTGTCCCTAAAAGGCTCAGGTGTTGGATTCTAGGTTCCTAGCTGGTGACTATGCCTCTGTCACATGGACTCCTTAGATTGCTCTGTTGTCACATTCGTGACTTAGTACCTTTTTTAAGAAGTAGTATAAACTAGAATGTGGAGACTTACAGGAGGAAGTGACTCACTGGGAGCATATCTTTCAAGAATATACCAGTCCCCTGGTCTATTTGTGTCTTATTCTTTATGCTCCCTGGCCATGATAAAGTGACAAATCTTCTCTATTTTATGTTGTTATCATGCCATGCTGGTCTGCACCTAGGACCTACAGCTATGGTGCTCTTAAGTTGTGACCTGTAACCTATTCCACCCATGACCCAGGTCCCAAAATGATGACTCTATTTATGAATTAATGACTATGCCACAAGCTTTGGGTTTTTTCTCTGACTAGCTCATAACTTAATTAACTTGTTTATTCTATTCCATGGGTGTCACATGACTGGTTACCTCTCCTCAGTTACATTTATATGTCTCCTCAGAGTTTGAAACAAATCTACTCCCATGCCTGACTCTATCTGAGAGCTCCTCTCTCCCCACCTGGTACTCCCACTTTCTTTTTCCTGCCCCAGCTAATATACCATCAGCTTTTTTATTGACAAGCGATGACTACAGTACACAAGAGACTCCCTCTACAGTGACTTCTGAACCTGTGAGTCAAAATAAGTCGTCCTATCTCTCAGTTGTTTTTCTCAGTTTATCATTGTGACATGGAATTTAGGGACACATGGGATACAGGGGAACCTGTGTCAAAAACCAACAAAAAAGGAAAGATATTGCTGGTCCTTGCTGCCAAGTCTAAAGACCTGAGTTCAATCCCCAGGTTCCTATGGTAGGAGAGATGTGACACATATACCTATTCACATAATACCTAAATGGATGAGTAAGTGAAATTTAAAGTGAAACCCAAGACTTTACTTTCTTTGATAGGATTAGTTCCATGGTCAGATATAAATTGGTGATAGAAGTTATGGTAAGAACACATAAATATTTCTTGATATTTTTTTGGTAACACAGATGTTGCTACTAACACAGAAGTTTGGACATGAAAGGCAAATGCATACTTGGATCATGTGTCTATCACTGTGAGGACAGAAAAATTTTATAATTCAGAAAGTATGGGATGCAGGGACCAAGGACATCAACTTTTTTTTTAACAGAGCCTTCTACTTACCTCTTGTACTGATGCCATTTCCAAAGCTTAAAGTTAGCCTGGCAAGTTAGATGTACAGCACTGGATCAGTCAGGACAGCACTGATGAAAGGAAATCCATGATGCAGAAACCACAAGACTTCTTCCTTCTGTTTAATGCATGTTTTATTTACAGGACTCTTGAGCAAGCTACAAAGCATCCAGGAGTCAACAAGAATTCACAAGATATTCTAATATGAATGCTTAATAGAAGCTCTCTATGCAGTGGATGCCTTCAAGTAATGATGTTTATAGAATATAAATGTCTTCACCCATCCTAGGAAGACAAACAGAACATTCTGTCCCTAATTTTCAGATATTCTTACCTCAAGAAAGTCTACACTGCTTCCGAGTCAGCATAGACCTGTAGCTCAGACCCTCTTGTCTAGCACATGAGTTGGGTAGCTAGATACTGTGATCAAGCTTACTTACTGGAATACTTTCTATTATTGGTCTACTTCAAAGGTAAAGGTATTTGTCGCCAAGCCTGACAACCCCAGATCCCACATGGTAGTGGGAGAGAAACAACACTTAAAAGCTGTCCTTTGTGCACTCTAGCATATGCATTTCCATATACATTAAATCAATCAATTAAAATAAATGAATGTTTAAAAAAATTAAGAAAAAGAAAGACTGATACAATTCATGCTAAGTGATTGTCTCACAGCCATGTATATGTAGGCAGCATTAAATAGATCATCATTTTTTTAAAAGACAGAGCCCTGGAGTTGAGATGGAAAGGTGGTAAGAGAAGTAGGGAAGAAATTAGAAGGGACAGAAGAGTGGGATGAATTGGATCCAAACACTCTACATGCATGTATGAATATTAAATAAAATAAGTTGAAGAAGAAGACCAGCTATCTATTTCCACTTTATACTCCTAGGTATTACAGATGCTTCATTAAACCTGGTCATAGAGGACCCTTATGAAGTCAAAGACGCAAGCTGAAGGAGAAGCAAGCAAACTGGAGCGGAAGCCCATGGTCACCAATACCCATGTAGCAGCTGACTTTTCTTTTACAGAGCAGTTGAGATCCAGTCTGAGACATTTCATTTATGCTCTTTAACGTAATGCTGCTACAAACACCAAAGTTATACATCAGTGTGACAAATAATAGTAAGGTCATGAAGGATATCTTAGGTCTCATGGTCACTTAGTGTCACATAGCTAGACATTCAGACCCTACCATGGTTCAGTGATGCTTTTCAAATGGAGAATAATTGTTCAAAAACATGATTCATTACAAACATCAAATATGAGGCTCCTTTTGTGGATTTCCAGAGGATCCATGCTCAGCAATTGCTAAACATGTCTCCAACAGCAATGGAGCTAGGGCATGTCAAAATTCTAGAATGCTGCACCAGAAACACAGCTTGTTCCAAGTCTTATTTTATTCTAAAACTCATACAAAACAGTTATCATTATGAGTTACTCAATAAATGGGTCAGAGGAGCACGCGCAATATGGTGTCCAATGCTTGACAATGCAAAAAAGACCCATGGGATGCTGCTACATGTGTACCTTTCATTCTTGGGGATGACATAAAAGACAGCAACCTGTTTTATTTCAGTGGCACACTACTTAGCAGCACAAAGCCAACGGACCCTAGAAACCCTGTCAGTATACTAAACATATGAAATTTAACAGCACTTAATCTTCTTTTATAACTCTGCCATGATGTATCTGTTAAGGTATGTGGAGTATTTGCCAAACATAGAAATTAGCATAATGTTACCAGTGACACAGATGGAGATGATATGTCATGAAGATGATGATGGCACAGCAAATAACCTTACTCCTTCAGGAGAGAGGAGGAAAGAATACTAATTGGAACATGAAAGGACAAAGTTACACAGAGAAGACTTCCTTGATGGAGCCTTGCTGGAAACTACAATGAACATATTACAAGGAAACAGGGAAAGAAAAATAACCTACTGTCTGTCTCTCCCCTCTGTCTGATATCCTACTGGGACTTTCCATTAGCCAAGTGCCATCTGGAAAGCAGAGGGAAGAGAAACCAATGATGTGTCCACATGCAGAGTCCGGGGATGCTAGGCAGAGCAAAGAGAAAAACAAAGTGAATATGTCCAATAATATGGGGGGAAAACAAGGCATAAATTTTCTTTGTTATGATTGGGAATAGCAATAGGTATGGGGGTGAGTAGAATAAATAAAACAAAACATTAATGTTATTATTACAAATGTTCCATTACCTCCATAAATTCATTTCTCAAACTATGCTTTAAGCTTGATGGTAGGATCATTTGCAATAGGCAGTGTGACTTTTACATAAAATTCCAAGCCCCCAACTCAACCAACATTGTAGTTTGCAAACAAGTGTTTTATGTTTAAAGTCATAAGACATGCAGAACAGCGAATGACACATGTTTCAAGGGCATAACGAAAAAGAAACTATTTATTGAAGCTAGTAATATTCTGTACCATGAAGCAAGTCTTAACAACCTTCAAAAGGCTGGACTCCTATAAGCCATGTTCTCTGGCCACAGTGGAAAAGAGATAAGCATTAGTATTAATAAGGAAACTAGAAAATTCCAACATGATTAGAAACTGAGCAGTGTGCTTCTGTATAACCCTTCAGTCCAAAAAGAAATCACAATGGAAATTAGAAAGCATTTTCAACTGAATAATAATGAAAATGATTTCCATATTGAGAGAGAATCTTATCATCTTAGATGTATTTGTTAGGGTAGAGAGACAAGTCATAAAAAATAATCTACAGGTCCTTCTTCAAAGACTAGCCAAAGAACATATTAAAACCTATGTAATCATAAAAAAGAAATAATGACAGAGCTTGACAAAATAAAGAGTACATACAAGAAAAGTTACAAGAAATAAGCCCAAAATTAATTATTAGAAAGCCTAAATAAGGGACTAGACAAGGCTGCCCACTCTCTCCCTACTTATTCAATATAGTTCTTGAAGTTCTAGCCAGAGCAATCAGACAACAAAAGGAGATCAAGGGGATACAGATTGGAAAAGAAGAAGTCAAAATATCACTATTTGCAGATGATATGATAGTATATTTAAGTGATCCGAAAAGTTCCACCAGAGAATTACTAAAGCTGATAAACAACTTCAGCAAAGTGGCTGGGTATAAAATTAACTCAAATAAATCAGTAGCCTTCCTCTACACAAAAGAGAAACAAGCCGAGAAAGAAATTAGGGAAACGACACCTTCCATAATAGTCCCAAATAATAAAAAGTACATCGGTGTGACTTTAACCAAGCAAGTGAAAGATGTGTACAATAAGAACTTCAAGCCTCTGAAGAAAGAAATTGAAGAAGACCTCAGAAGATGGAAAGATCTCCCATGCTCATGGATTGGCAGGATTAATATAGTAAAAATGGCCATTTTACCAAAAAGCGATCTACAGATTCAATGCAATCCCCATCAAAATACCAATCCAATTCTTCAAAGAGTTAGACAGAACAATTTGCAAATTCATCTGGAATAACAAAAACCCAGGATAGCTAAAACTATCCTCAACAATAAAAAGGACTTCAGGGGGAATCACTATCCCTGAACTCAAGCAGTATTACAGAGCAATAGTGATAAAAAACTGCATGGTATTGGTACAGAGACAGACAGGTAGACCAATGGGATAGAATTGAAGACCCAGAAATGAACCCACACACCTATGGGCACTTGATTCTTGACAAAGGAGCCAAAATAATCCAATGGAAAAAGATAGCATTTTCAGCAAATGGTGCTGGTTCAACTGGAGGTCAGCATGTAGAAGAATGCAGATCGATCCATGCTTATCACCCTGTACAAAGCTTAAGTCCAAGTGGATCAAGGACCTCCACATCAAACCAGATACACTCAAACTAATAGAAGAAAAAGGGGAAGCATCTGGAACACATGGGCACTGGAAAAAATTTCCTGAACAAAACACCAATGGCTTATGCTCTAAGATCAAGAACGGACAAATGGGATCTCATAAAACTGCAAAGCTTCTGTAAGGCAAAGGACACTGTGGTTAGGACAAAACAGCAACCAACAGATTGGGAAAAGATCTTTACCAATCCTACAACAGATAGAGGCCTTATATCCAAAATATACAAAGAACTCAAGAAGTTAGACCACAGGGAGACAAATAACCCTATTAAAAAATGGGGATCAGAGCTAAACAAAGAATTCACAGCTGAGGAATGCCGAATGGCTGAGAAACACCTAAAGAAATGTTCAACATCTTTAGTCATAAGGGAAATGCAAATCAAAACAACCCTGAGATTTCACCTCACACCAGTGAGAATGGCTAAGATCAAAAACTCAGGTTACAGCAGATGCTGGCGAGGATGTGGAGAAAGAGGAACACTCCTCCATTGTTGGTGGGATTGCAGACTGGTACAACCATTCTGGAAATCAGTCTGGAGGTTCCCAGGGAATTGGACATTGAATTACCTGAGGCCCCAGCTATACCTCTCTTGGGCATATACCCAAAAGATGCCCCAACATATAAAAAAGACACGTGCTCCACTATGTTCATAGCAGCCTTATTCATAATAGCCAGAAGCTGGAAAGAACCCAGATGCCCTTCAACAGAAGAATGGATACAGAAAATGTGGTACATCTACACAGTGGAATATTACTCAGCTATCAAAAACAATGACTTTATGAAATTCATAGGCAAATAGAGGGAACTGGAAAATATCATTCTGAGTGAGGTAACGCAATCACAGAAAAACACACATGGTATGCATTCATTGATAAGTGGCTATTAGCCCAAATGCTTGAATTGCCCTAGATGCACAGAACACATGAAACTCAAGACGGATGACCAAAATGTGAATGCTTCACTCCTTTAAAAGGGGAACAAGAATACTTTTGGCAGGGAATAGGGAGGCAAAGATTAAAACAGAGGCAGAAGGAACACCCATTCAGGACCTGTCCCACATGTGGTCCATACATATACAGCCACCCAATTAGACAAGATGGATGAAGCAAAGAAGTGCAGGCTGACAGGAACCGGATGTAGATCTCTCCTGAGAGACACTGCCAGAATATAGCAAATTCATAGGCGAATGCCAGCAGCAAACCACTGAACTGAGAACGGGACCCCCATTGAAGGAATCAGAGAAAGGACTGGAAGAGCTTGAAGGGGCTCGAGACCCCATATGAACAACAATGCCAAGCAACCAGAACTTCCAGGGACTAAGCCACTACATACATGGACTGACTCTGAGCTCCAACCTCATAGGTAGCAATGAATAGCCTGGTAAGAGCACCAGTGGAAGGGGAAGCCCTGGGTCCTGCCAAGACTGAACCCCCAGTGAACGTGATTGTTGGGGGGAGGGCGGTAATGGGGGGAGCATGTGGAGGAGAACACCCATATAGAAGGGGAGGGGGAGGGGTTAGGGGGATGTTGGCCCGGAAACCAAGAAAGGGAATAACATTCGAAATGTAAATAAAAAATACTCAAGTTAATAAAGAAAAAAGGGGAAAAAAAGAAAGCCTAAATAAATAAATGAATGAATAAATAAATATTCCTTAGAGATGCCAATGAAGAGAAAAGAAAGCTCAAATGATCAATACAAGAGTAGAAAAGTAGAATTGAGAGACCTAGATGACCAGCCGATAACAGTACTTATTACATTGTTGATTGAAGAAGAGTAAGAATACACTTGTGTCAGACTGTGATGGTGACTAGGACAGAAAATCACAGTCTTCTGCTTTGTTTTCAGATCTGAAGCAGCAGTTCGCTTCTAGAACCATTCACTGATGAAGTGGCCAGGATCCCAAGCATGACCCCCAAAGACCACATATATTATACACTATAACAGTTTTGATCTCTCTGTAGAGGAGGCTATGGCATTTAATTAGGTGACAGCATCCTGAAGAAAAGGTCCTTTGGTTAATATGATTTGTCCATCTCCTCCAAAACTCATTCTGAAAGTTAATTGTTATTGCAGTGTTGTTAGAAGGTAGAGCCCCTGATAGGTGATTAAACCATACAGCACGTAAAGCATTGTAGATCAGAGTGAGGTCTCACTCTTAGTGACTTCTAAAGCAGTGTGGCTCTAAGGTCAGGCTACTTCTCTCAAGCTTTCTCTCCCACGAGTTGATGTAACTTTTCTCTTTACGCAGTGAGTTGAAACAGCACGAGACCTTCACCAGGAACTGAGAAGAACTGATGCCACGTTTTGAACTCCCCAAGCTCCAGAACTAGGATCTCATTAATAAATCTTTGTGACTTATTGGTTATCCAGTCTCAAATATCCTATTGTAGGAAAAAAAACTGTGGAAACCGAAAATGCCTATTTGTTTCAAGCACCGCTGAATTCAGCTGTAGAGCTGAGCTGCCCTTGTGCCTCCTAGAATAGAACAGAGTTAATCTGAATGCCAGGAAATAAATGGGATCCTGGAACAAACCCAACTTTGTGGTTCCACTGTGTAAGGACAGTCACCCAATGGCCATCCCTTGAATGCAAACTGAAACTGGTGGTTGTCAGTTAGAGTAACCCCCAAATTGAGTTGTTGGCTTGTAAAACAATATGATTACAGCAGGGAGAAAATTGTAATCCTCTGCCCCTCTACCCCTATAATCCAAGATCATAAAGAAAACTAGGGCCATGACCTAGAAGGGGTGGCAGAGACCAATGGCATTTTCAAAGACCTAGAGGGTGCAGAGTTGATGGGCTCGGCCTTAATTCTACTTAACTTGCAGCCTGGCAGGAAACAGGGGGAGCCTGGGGAATGGCTCTGGACTTCCATAAACTCAAGTGGGTGCCTAATTACGGTTGAAAGACACGCTACCCTTACTGCAGCAAATAAGTGCAGACACAGAGACAAGCACAGGAGCCATGGCACTCTTTCCTAAACCGGAGGGGAATAAACAGATCAGAGCATGCTCACATGGACCAGCAACCACAAAACCACATACTTTTCTTCAGGAATATGTTAACTTATCTATTACCTGACATACTATAGTTAGAAGTGATGGGAACCTCACCCTCACCCCCAGAAATCCTACGGAATATGAGGTTTAGCTACTGGTCAAACATTCTGCTGCTCAGGCAAGATGAGTGTGAGATATTCAACATGCCAAAGGCTTTGATAAAACCCTTTTGACTAAGAGACAAGTAAAAAAGAAACGTAAGAAAAACATAGGTTCCTGATACTTCAATAAGTTTATTAGGGGATCCAACAGTGAGGGGGATGCACTGGTGCCTGTTTCAAAGTAATTTTTTTTTAAAATCTGCATCTTCTGTCCCTTATTTCAAAGGAGGCCTGGTTCCTACTGGCCTTGTTCATGTACTGGAAGCAATATGTTTTAGGTTTTGAAACAGTGAGAAACCTGTGCTGATCAACCATGTTAGAAAGTCTTGGGAAATCCTTCATAACACAGAAATAGTACATTCATTAAGAGCCAATCTTCAGCAGATCAGAAAGGATGAGAAAATTATTTAACCAAGAATTCCAGACCTTCATGTCACCCAGTACGGCTTGATGATGGCCTTCTACAGATGGGCATAGGAAGGAACCTCCTGTTACTGACTGAGAAAATAGAGACAAAAGCCTGGGCTCTGGTTCCATATGGGCTAATGTCATGTATAAGCACCCAAATGGCAGAAGTTGATTTGCAGACTTACACAGGAGATGACCTTAAAGTCAATGGCAAAGGCCATTTGAAATGGACTCAGCTTTAGATAGAGTGCCAAGGCATCATCTCCTTGTGTGGAAGGAGAATAAAATTGTTTGAAGCCAAGGGCCAGAAGTTAAAGGAGTGATTGGCTGATCAAAGATCTAATAGGAAATCGATCAAGAGAACAGAGACAAGAAGAAACCGAGGTTTGAGCATAAGAGATTAAACACACCAGAGAGTAACACCCACCAGAGAGATGTATCATGGCCCCTGACTAAACAGCACAGTAGACAAAGTGACTCACCAGCTGCTTCCAAACACTTTGTTATGATAGCCCCTTTATTGAACAAAGTGCTTTTGCATAAGAGACCACAGTGACAAAACCAGGGTTTTACCTAGATCTATCTTGAGTACTTGCTTATCAAGGCTGACCTAGGTCCCATTGTTGCTGAAAGTCCAACCTGCATCAAGAAATCAGTGCTAAGCTCCCAGGAGGCATCTGTTTCTGGAAAAGAGCAATGGACCTTTGTAGGGAAAGTAACTAAAGGGAGTTTCATCAATCCTGGAAGTACCAGTCTCTCATCTCACATATTGCAGGAAAAGATTTGCCTTGGCTGACTACAAAGAGTTAATATCACCAAACGGGAACTTACAAACTTTTCAACAAATCAATATCATATACCCATATAACCGACCATCGATCCACTGCACGGCAACGTGAGCCCATTGTTACAGGAATCGCTGCTCTTTATCAGATGGCACCATCCAGAAGATGCCAATTTGATGTGCCAAGTGCCTTAACTATTGAGTTATCGTAGGTAGTCTCAACTAAAGCACTATCTTAGGTCATCTGGAAGATCATATCTGAGTCAGTGTCACTCTATCCTACAGGCCATTGTATGTCACTTGAGTCAAAGACCTCTATGGGGCCACATTCCAAACAGGGTGAAATAATCAGTCTGCTAAGCAAAAGAATGCAAGGAGAGTGGTCCTATTTATCATGAATTCTAGGAAGTGTTTATGCTGTCCATGAATGAAACTTTTCAAGATTATAGTATTGGCATCCATAGTCATAAATTATTTGGCCTCCTTAGTCCAATGGAATCCTTATTCAAAGAGTCTGCAAGAAAAAGAAACCACTGCCAAGGCTAATTAATTTAGGGTAGTAGGTACAAAGGGGTTATTACAAACAAGTGGCCAAGGAAGGAATACGTGTGGGGCTCAGGTGACCCTCTCTGTGCCTCTGAGGACACAGTTGTCTTAACTCCATATGTAACCCTGAAAGAATTGCATTAACTCCAGCCTGAGAGGGAGATTGTCTCAAACTCATCAGTGATGAAGGCTTGGACCATGCTGCTAGCAGAATAGAGCTGAGAGCATGAGGAAGCTAGAATGTGCAGGAGAGTGTGGAGGACACGGCATCCAGAAGCTATTTGGAAATCCATCACGTGGATGGAATTTAGATAATCCTCTCAATCTCCAAATTCTAAGTTCCTTCAGAGGAGGAAAACAGAGGTATGGAGGTGCCATTCCCTGAACATAGATGTAGTTATAGGTTCATGCACTCAAAAGGTGAGTTATGGTAGACCTAAAACCAAGCTCCTTTCTTTACCTTCAACAATGGTTCATTATGTAGTGATGTGAGGAATGGTAATGTAAAAGTTCAAATTCAATGCCTTCAGGGGGTACCTCCAAATGTGGGCCTAGATTATTATCTCAGGAGAACTCCAAGCCATCCATTGAACAAAATGATCTAAATACCCCAACCATGTTTACTCAGTGGAAAACTTCTCTAGTGGGTAACCTTAGCTCTGAATATTCCCCCTCCTCTTCCTAAACCTGCTCCTTTGCTTTTTAACAAAATTAATTTCTCAATCCAACTCTGTGTCTTAATGTTTCTGGGTTTCTCTGATAACTCTGGTGGCATTAGCCTGTTACTGGAACCCCAGCTCACATTAGGAAAACACCTAGTGGGATATTACAGAAATCTTCGTGGCATTTGAAATGTATATATAGATCCAAATTCTAAGAATTGGTAATTCATTCTTCTAGTATGTGTATTTGATCATGTTCTACTGTGCATTTTTATAAAATATAATTGCTGGTAAAGTACAGTTTATATTTCCATTTCCTATTTGTTCTTTATTTTTAAAATGATAACTTTGTCTCTCTATTCACGTTTCATAATAAAACAAATCAATTTAACTTGAATTAATCCCGACATAATTTTGATAGAAATTTTGTTGCAAGATAGTCCTATGTTCCATCCATCTTTAGTGTTATTATTGTCACATAAATACCATTTTATATGTACTGAAGATGCCATTGTCTTTTAAATAAGAGGTATTAAGATTATGAACAAATACTTTTCCAGTGCTTTTTATATACCTTTATCAGTCTTCTTTGCTTTGTGTGTAGATTCAAATTACCATCTAATGGCCTTCCATGTCAGCTAAATATTCCCTTTAGTATTTCTAAAAATAATGTGGCAGCTCTAGAAATTAAATCTACCCTCAGATTGTGTTGTTAATGCTGATGTTGGTATTACAACTGTTGGTACTTAATGATTTCCCTGGACTCATTTTGTGAACTCTTTACTCATTGTTAAATGAGGTCATTGAAGCCTTTGCTTCAATGGTCAGAAATTCCCTTAATTTCTTTGAACCTGCACACCTCCCAGTCACCGGTCTGAATGTCTCTTTGATCACTTCTCCAATGGTTTAGCAAATAGCTTGCAACTATCAGCCTCCTTTTGTTCTTCACACAACATGTCAAGACCAGTCTGCGATACATTAGAATCTTTTTTAAAATGTGTGTGTGTGTCTGTCTGTCTGTCTGTCTGTCTGTGTGTTTCCATGCATGGCTGTGTGTATGTGTGTCTTCGTGTGTGTATATGTGGTGTTTGTATGACCATATATGGGCACTCATAGAGGAAGAGAACTTGTGCCTGTATAGAGCTCAGAGGACAATCTTGGGAGTCAACACTCACTTTCCTTCTTGTTTGACTCAGTGTCTCCTGTTCGTTGCTGCATATACCGTGCAAGCTGTACTGTGAGTTCCCTGGTTTCCCTTGATTTGTTCTCATTTCCCCGTGGAAGCACTGAGGTCACAAACTAACACTCAAGGGTCTAACTTTACGTGGGTCCTATGGATCAGAGCCAAGTCTGTATGCTTGTGTGGCCAGTGAACTAGCTAACTATGTCACCTACCCAGCTGATGTTTTAGAGTCTTTTAGGAATAGCAATGTTTCTTAAGTAGTGCAGGGTCCAGTCACCTGTAATAGTGCCTGACATGGAATAAATATAGTATGTCATTCCTTTAAAATACTGCTGGCTGATCGCTTCTCGGCCTTTTGGCTAAGATCAAGTGTAAAATACTGCTGGCTGGATACTCAGACAGCTAGGATACCCTAGTCTCTCTGGTTTTCGGTCAGATAGGATTATGATACAAAATAAAATGCAATTATTTTAATAATATTTTATGTCATAGAAAATAAACATATATCTAAATTTTTATGGTTTTTATTTTTAGAATTTTGAAGTTATAAGTGGATCTTGTTGTATCCATCTGTATTATTCTTTCTTCCCCAAATGCTATACATTGAGCAAATTTACAAGTTTGGAGTAAATGCATTATTCCTTTAATGAAAAAGATATTTAACTAATATACAACAGCATTGAAAATAACTTACCTCTACCAAAGCTGCTTCTTGCATATGCATCTTCGTATTATTTTCTCAGTAAAATTTTACTGAATGTCTATTTTATGCCAGATATTCTGAGTACCAGGGAAGAACACCCAATAAAGCAAATTCCTTACCATTATGGACTTTGCTTTACAATAGAAATTACTCCTCTGCAATTTCTTTGTAGTAGGATCTTTATCTGATCATTAAACCCACATAACCTCAAACCAGATGCCTACTTCCTTTCCTGATATTATGAAATCACAGTCCGTATTGTTAGTCTATTTGCTGACTAATCTCTCTATCAATAATCTATCATCTATCTATCTATCTATCTATCTATCATCTATCTAATTGTTTTAGTTCTTCTGTAAGAGCATTGCCATAAAACTGACCATCTAAGTAGGTCATTTTAAGAAGACAGTGCAATTAATAAAAATGTCAGTGTAACAAACAATGATAAATACTCTGCCGGGGTAAACATCTTGTCAGTTACTTTCAAATAACTTTTCTGAATAAAAAACTAATACCATCATTTTTTTTACTTACTATTTTCACCTTTTGAAGACATTCCTGAATCTCTCTTTACTGCCAATATATTTTTAACTTCTATATTGAAAAAACGATATGTAATAATATAAAGTATATTTATATCTTCACTGTTTTCATAGCAGTGGATGCTAAAAGCTGTCAAATTTTCATCACAACTGAGCTAATGTTTGTTGTGACTGCACTTCTATGGAGATTTTTGAGTTTCTCAGCTGCAGGTTTTAATTGCCTGTCCTTTTCAATCTCACTGGATAAGAAACCAGTGCTTAATTCTCAATTTTACTTAACTTCCCCTTCCAATTCCATGTCTTTCAAGTGATCCACTTGAGTTTATGTGCTGAAACTTCGTCCTTCCAAGTTTCTTCAATTCCTTCATCTGCTAATGAGTTTCCTCACATCCTGTTCATGTTTGTGGGAAGTTTTTTCTGCGTAGACTGTTGATGATAGGGGTGTTCTATCTTCCTCCTACACACTCTCTCAAGCAACTTTCTCATTTAGCTTATAGAATTCAGAGCCTGGCTATAAATATTATTATATTAAATGCTTCATTTGCATTATTAACTAGCCTTCATGAATATTTGTAAGTTAGAATTCTATTTTGCATCCATGTTGACCAAAATTACTGAGTCATTTTGACTTTTATTTAGTTATTAAACTCAGAATCTCTTTGAAAAAGACCCTTATCCACAATGGCTGGAAATCCTATAGAATCCTACAGAAACTCTGTAGTCTGTTAATCAGAATTAGAAAAAGGAAAATCAAAGCTCCTACAAATTTCCAGTCTCCAAATCCCATTCTGGAATGTATTCCATTTTTCCCTACTTTTTTAAAAATCACACAATACAATTTCTGCTGAGTTTCTGTGGCTGTGTGACAAGGGGCCTGGGCCTGGAATTAGCCCCTCAGTGTTAGTTATTATCAACTTGACACAAACTAGAACCTGGAGGATAGGCTCAGTGAGTACTCTGTACAGTGGGTTAGTTAGTACCTAGGCATATCTGTAAAGGGGTTGTCTTAACTAGGTTCATTGATGGGAGAAGACCTAGCCCACTGTAGGTAGTATCATTCTCTAGGCAAAGGTCCTTAAACTACATAAGAACAGTGGAGAAATCACACACTAAACAGCCAAATCATGTGCATGCATTTTTTTCCTTCTGCTATTGACAGGAAGTGTACTATGACCAGATGCTTAAAGTCTTGCCTTTAATTCTTCAGAATAATAAATTATAATTGGGATTTTAAGATAAAAGTTGCTTTTTCTACAAAGTTGCTTTTCTGTTAGGATATTTTTATCAAAGCAGCATAAATTAAACTAGGACAATCTCCTTGCTGCAAATCCATATCTAACTGTCTATGGGAATCAACTAAGCTTCGGTTTCTTCACTTGTAAGGCAGTGGCTGTAACGTCCTACGAGATGATGGATTAAATAATGCACTTCCCAAAAGTGCTGTCTCTGATGACTGTAAGCCAATGTTGTAAAACATCTTCTTTCATAAACATCCTGTTAACTGTGGATGTGATTACCTTCTGCTCCATTTATCAAGCTCTACACAGTACAGAGCCAGAATTCAAAGTTCAGAAGGTCAGATCCTTTGTCTCGTTCACAGAAATTCTGTGAACCTCTCAAACAGTGCTAGATGTTTGGCAGACACTGAACAAACTCCTTTGGGGTAAATAAAAAGAAGTCAAACTTTTAAATTGAATGCAGAGCTGCCAAATTCCTGCCTTAACAGTGTCTTTTCTGCGCAGCTTCAGATGGGCCATGTACCTTCTCTGTTTCTGCATTTTCTGAGAGACAAAGTAAGAAAATATGATACCATATGTCTCAAAATGGTCACATGTCATAGGACATATTAAAATGCTACAAATGTCAAGATGATCATGGTGGACACACAGAAAGCTTGAATCTTTACCTAAGCATTCTCCTTGACTTCGGTCTTCTTTTCTCCCTTGGTAAGTCATCAGAACCAAATGCCCTGTTTAGCACTATCCTGAATCCTACTCTGGCCTCCCCTTCCTCTGACATGTTCAAGCCATGACATGATGCCAGTTCTGATTGAAGCCTGACTCCATCTCTGTTTCTGTAAGCTAAACTTAAGGTTAGAATTGATGGACATGGTATTTGAATTTTATAGGACTCAGATTTTATCTGATTATACAGTACTCCATACTCTTAGCTGAGGTAAATGGGAAGCTCTACTTTATCGTGCCTAGCAGCTCATTCCTAACCTTCTGATCCCCATACATCCCACTCTTATACATGTGGTTAGGATATATCAAGGCAGTTTCTCTATTTCTCTATTCTTAAATTCTAGACTTGAGTGGCTCGGTAATGTTCCCCGATACATATCATGAGGATTTAAATAAGGAAATTCTATAAAGTCCTCTGTAGACACACTTTTTACAAAAAAAGATTGGGCAACTTCCAAAAATACATGATAACAAAATCAGAAATAGGCAGTTGCCTTATGGAACATATTAGAAGGAAAACAGAATTATGTAACTCTATACATGTTATAATGGTAACACAGCCTCCCAAGAGTGAGTTTAGAATCATCCTAGAAAGTTCGGCTGAGAGATCACTCAGATAAAGACACTCTTTACTGAAAGGACTACAATGGGAGTACAAAGAAGGGTAGAGATACTTCAGGGAGCTGATAAATGCAAAGGTGGCTAAGACAAATCAGGACAGCATTCAGTGACTTTTCCTTTTCAGAATTTCCTACACGAGTGCAGTATCTCAATTACTCCTGCTCTTCTCCCCAGCCTAACTCGCAGTGTGACAGTAGAATATATACATTATACAGAAAAGGTCATGAATTTGCATACACACACACACACACAGACACACACACACACACACACACACACACACACACACACACACACAACCAGCTGAGTCTACCTAACATTGCCTCTGTGTACTTGTGTCCAGGGCAATGTCTTGGAATTGAACAGTCTAGTAGGAGCTCTCCATAGAACAAACAGATTCTCTCTCCTTCAGCAGTCATAGACGGTCTGATTCAACTCCAGTGCAACCTGTGATGGCTATTCTTGGTTGTCACCTTGACTACATCTAAAATTACCTAAAACCTGAGTGGCTGGGTATATCTGTAAGGGATTTTTTTTCTTAATTTGAAATGGGAAGATCCACTTTTAATCTAGAATGATTAAACTTTTAATCTGGACCGCACCTTCTGCTAGAAGTCTATATAAAGGACACGGAAGAAGAAAGCTTGCTCTTTTTGCCTCCTTATTCATGATCTTTGTAGTGAGGCTGTTCCTTCAGGCACTATATCTTACTTCTTAGAATTCTGATGTTTACTGAGGACCAGCTGAGACATCCAATCTCATGGACTGAACAACTACTGGATTCTTAGCCCTTTTGTTAAGACAATCATGGTTGAACTAGTTGGACCACAGCCTTTGTAATAAATCCCCTTAATAGAGATAGATAATATGATGGTTTGAATGAAAACGGCCCCCATAAGCTAATAAGGAGTGGCATTATTTGAAAAAATTAGGATATATACACTTACTGGGTTAGGTATGGCCTTGTTGGAAGTAATGTGTCATTGGGATGAACCTTGAGGTTTCAGAAGCTTAAGCCAGGATCAGTTTCTCTCTGTCTCTGTCTCTCTGTCTCTGTCTCTCTCTGTCTCTCTCTCTCTCTGTATCTTTCTCTCTCTCTCTCTCTCTCTCTCTCTCTCTCTCTCTCTCTCTCTCCCTCCCTCCCTCTCTCTCTCCCCTCTCTCCTGTTTGCCTGCCTATCTAGATATAGAACTCTTAGCTACCATGTCTGCTTCTGTGCCACTGTGCTTTGCCACTATGCTTCCTGCCATTATGATAATGGACTGAACCTCTGAGATGTAAGCCAGCCTCAATTAAATGTTTTCCTTTATAAGAGTTGCTACAATCATGGTGTCTTTTTGCAGCAATAGAAGACTAACTAACTAACTAAGCCAAATAGACAGACACACAGACAGACAGACAGACACACAGACAGACAGATCTACTATATAACTTCTTCTAAAGAACCCTGACTAATACATAACCCTTATACCTAAGGCTCATGGAAAAATCACATAAGCAGGGAGCTGTGGGGCAGAAAGACTAAAAGATTAGTATACCAGGATGCCTGTGGCTGGATAGTGTCCCTTAAACATTACAGTGAAAACTCACCCATAAAATAGCAAGAATATGTTCCCTGAACAAGAGCTGTAAAATGAGAACACAAGTTGACATGCCAATATCGATGTAGGGAAATTCCAGAAGGCTATACCACTAAATAAAGTATGCTGATTTCCTGGGTTGTATGTAGATATTGCATTCATCTAATGAATGAACACCATTTATTTAGCTTAAGAGCACAAAATGAAAGTAAAAGTCCAAGGAGATAAATGTATCTATAAATAACATCGTGTTCTTATGGGTATCTCGATAGCTCTGTGTTGGGTCTTTATAACTGTCTTTGGGTGACAATTTCTTTCACAGAACTGGAATGATATGATGGCTGCTACAAATAAAATACAAAGGTAATAGGAAAGAACTCACAAGATGCATTTGATTTTCATTGCCACCATTGTCAGTGAATTCAAGCAAATGTTAAAAGTGTTTCCCAAGTTTTTCTGGAGCACCTATGGTATCCTAGGCCTGGAAACATAGAACTCAACAGGACACCCATGTTCCTGCCTTGATGGAGCTATCTTCTAAAAAGTTGAGATAGTTAATACATAGATAGTGTTAAATGGGGTTTAAAAGCTAGAAGGGGATGTGACTCAGATGAATGCTACACAGAATATCACAAGTGGGGACTTCCGTGGAGTAACCGAGCCATGTCACAGTATGAAAGAAGAATGTCCTGGGTGGATGGGACAAAAACAAAGCAGTATGAACTTGTTGTACCTGATCCATAGCATGGGACAATTGTGCATGGGGCAGAAATACTGGTTGGGAAGAAATGTGGAGCTAAACTTGTGAAGCCCCTAATAAGTTATGGTATGACGTCTAGATGTCTAGAGAAAGGTACTCAGCCATGCATTTTCACTCTAGTCCTATTTTAATAAGCAGTCTCTCAATGTCCTTAATATTCAGCTAAGGGGTCAAAGTTAAAAATAACAAGATCAAAATAGCTTCAGTTTCCTGAATCTGCCAGCTCTCTTCTCTCAGATCTTACTACCAAGAGACAACATCCTTAGTGCTTCAAGACTTCCCTCCATCGCCCCAGGCAGCCTATAGAAGAGATGACTAACTGAGAACTGCAGGGCTCTGGCAGATTCTGAGCACATCTTTTCTATACTAAGACAGAAATTTGAGAGGGGCATGGGAGAATTTCTAAGAGAACTCCACTGAGATGCTGGATGCACGTCCAGTAAGGAACTGACCTTTATCTCTGATCAGAGGATTTGGCTAAGACACAGGTATTTGGACCCTCATCCCAGTTTATCCCTTCAAGGTAATGGAGGATTCCTGAGCACTGTGCAGAATCCTGGAGAAAGATACATACAGAAACACATCCATTCCGATCTGGAGAATCCTGGATGTGAAGTGGGGGCTTCTTCAATGAAAGATGAATATGAGAAAACAACTCTGGGAGGGATCAACAAATGTGAGCACTGTCCTCAACCCATCTCTTGAAGGCACCTCTGGTCAATAGCCACATACACTTGTGGTAAGATGACATCTGACTTAAAACCTTATGTGGGAGTTGGAGTAAAAGTAGAAATATGTCTCCTCTACTAGGGTGGAAATAGAGAAACCCTCTGTGAAGTGTTCTTAGGGAATGAGTGCCCACAGCTGTTAACCACTCTTACATTACATTTAGAAATTGACTTTTGGGATTATAAGAATGCATTACAGTCCTCACAAAGAGACAACTAGGAAAACAAAGTCAGATGACTTAACGTATCAAATGTCAAGACCCCTATAGGTTTAGAGTTATCTAAATAGTTCAGTATTGGTAAAAGAATAAATAAACAGATCACTGAAATAAAATAGAGAATACATAAATAGACCCACACAAAATGATCAGCTGGACCTTGACAATGGGTTACAGAAATTCCATGAAGAAAGAATTGTCTTCTCAACCAGTGGTGCTAGAACCACAGGGCACCCTGTGCAAAAACAGAAGGTGGGGGCGTTGTATTGTTGATGTCTCCTTGGAAGTGGGTTCTACAACTCTGCAATTTGATCAGTTGTGATTTCTGTAGCAGTCTTCGTCTGTTGCAAAAGGAAGTGCCCTTGGACTACACTTATCTATGAATATAGGACATGCATTTAGAATGTAGGCAAGGATTATGCTGGTTTAGGAAAGCGGTAGCTATAGATTCTTTTCCTCCCAGACCTAAGCTTCAGGGATCATTGTAGATGAGGTGGGCAGAAAGATTACAAAGAGCTAGGGGAACACAGCTTTCTGTGAGACTCTGTCTCCTAGGGACATCAAAAGCCACACTTTAAATGTTTCACCAGCAAGACTGCATAAACATGAGCTGAACAATGACAATAATAATAAAGATATCAATGTGGATGGGTAAAGCCCATGAGGTTTCATCCTACACAAAGAACTACAGGAAAGTAAGGAATGCTGAGAGTGAGAGAGATAGCCTTTTTTAGGGAAGAACACAGCAACTGGTTATTGTACCAAGAAGCTTAGTTTTGAGTCTCTCTCTCTCTCTCTCTCTCTCTCTCTCTCTCTCTCTCTCTCTCTCTCTCTCTCTCTCTCTCTCACACACACACACACACACTCTCTCTCTCTCTGTGTGTGTGTGTGTGTGTGTGTTTATGTATAGATATATAGGTGATAGATAGATAGATAGATAGATAGATAGATAGATAGATAGATAGATAGATAGATAGATAGGGGAAGGGGAGGAGAGAGGGGGAGGGAGAGAGAGAGGAAGTTAATAGGGAGGAAAGGGAAAGGGAGAATGATGTACTTATAATCTCAAAAATAAAAAATAAAAATAAACAGAAACAAAAGGATGATTAGACTTAAAGTAGATCTTACCCCTTACAGAAAGAGATCAAAACAAACCACTAGCCCAAATTAAAGACTGAAAGACTACACCAGAGAAAATTGACTTTGGAACTCACTGCCTTTTAAAGTTCAGTGCCCACAGAAAGATCTATGGAAGAAAAAACTGGCAAGCTACCCTTCTTGAGAATTTACGACTTTTGTTCATAAAAATTAAGAAACTGGGAAGACAAGTTGTAGACTCTGAGAGAAAATATTTACACAGTTCATGTCTGATACAGGGCTTACAGAACATTTAAAACACAAAAGCAAGAACCAACAACCAGATTTTAAAATGGTGAAAGATCTGGACAGACATCTAAACAGAGAGATACAAACAACAGCCACACATGTGAAAGGCGGCTGCATGCTGTCTATGGAGCCACTGGGGAATCACAGTGGAATAAGACCTGACAGTTCATCTATCAGGATGACTGAGGTCCAGTACACTAACAACACCAAACACCAAAAAGATGTACAAGTCAGAAGAACTGTCACTCATGTTGCTAGAAATGCAACATGTTCAGCCACTTCAGGAGGACCAGTCTTACATACAAGCCGTCACACTTCTAGGTATTTTAACCAAATGTATTCAAAACTTACATTCACATTCTGTAAATGAATGTTTAAGGTAGCTTTATTTCATAGCTGTCCCCCCAAAGAAGCAACGAGTAGTCCTCTAAAAGTCCTCTATAACACACCTGCAGAGTGGTGTAAGTGATCACAGTTACTTGCATGTCCCTGACTACAATGGCCATGTCTGGCCCAGAAGATAGAATTTCAGTGATCCTCACAACCTCCTGCCCTTTACAGTCTTCCCACACTCTCTTCCATGGTATTGTCTAGGCCTCAGAGAACATGATCTACCCATCAAAGGGGAGTTGCAACCTGTAGAGACTATCTCCAGTAGATAGGCATGGCCCCCGTTGAGGGATGGGGCCACCCATGCATCTCAAAAATTTTAACCCAGAAATGCTCCTGTCTGAAGGAAAGACTGGAGCCAAAAATGGAAGAGAGACTGAAGGAAAGGCCATTCAGAGACCACCCTCTCTAGGGATCCATCCCATCTGCAGACACCAAACCCCACACTATTGCTGATGCCAAGAAGCGCTTACTGACAGGAGCCTGATACAGCGGTCTCCTGAGAGGTTCTATTAGCACCTGACCAATATAGATGCAGATACTCACAGCCAACCGTAGGACTGAGCCCAGAAACCCCAGTGGAAGAGCTAGGGGAAAGACTGAAGGAACTGAAGGAGATTGCAACCCCGTAAGAATATCAACTACTTGGAATACCCACAGCTCCCAGGGACTAAACCACGCACCAAAGAGTATATATGGAGGAAGTCAGGCCTCCGGATACATATGTAGCAGAGGACGGCCTTCTTTGACATCAGATGGAGGGGGAAGCTTGATTCCCTAGCATAGGGAGATGCTGGGGGGGTGAGGCAGGAGCGGGTAAATGGATGGAGGAGCACACTCATAGAAGCAAAAGAGAGGAGGGAGAGGGGAGGTGGAATGGGAGTTGATAGAAGGATAACAGGGAAGACCAATTATCAACTTGAAATATAAATGAATAAAATTATTAGTAAAAAAGAAAACAAGAAAACACACACACACAAAGGATGGCCAGTCACAGTCATTTATAGTCAGTCTTACTGACTTTACTTACTGCTTTGTGGATCTTTGTCCCCCTACTGGATTGGCTCATCCAGCCTTAATATGAGGGGCGGTGTCTAATCTTATTACAACCTGACATGCCATCTTTGGCTGAAGGCCTGCCCTTTTCTACAGACAAACAGAAGAGGAATGGATGGACAAGGAGGAGAGGGATGGGAGAAGTGGGGGCAGAGAGAGGGAGGGAAAACTGTGATTGGAATGTAATACATGAGAAAATAAATTAATAAAAAAGAATTAAATAATCCAAAAACTGTAAATGGTATTTACAGGTACTTGCATAAGCAAGATAATGTAATATTCAACAATAAAATAAAAAGAAACCAGCAATTAAACCACAAGAATATACATGAACTAGATAGAGATTATTGTGTTAAGTAAACTAAATTAACCTCAGAATGGCAGACATAGCCCATCTTTCTGATACATAGACTTTAGTGTGTGTGTGTGTGTGTGTGTGTGTGTGTGTGTGTATCAATGACATAAAAGTAGGGCACTATTTGTGGGGAAGAAGATGGCCAGTGTAGCAATATTATTTTTAATGAATCCTGGTTACTTCCAACCTCAATGGTTTATGTTCCCAAATGAAAGACACATATGAAGCCTTTATATTTAATATACCATAAGCAGCACACCACCTGGATGACTGCCTAGCCTTAATGCTGTCATAATCTACCTCCTGCCCATAATTCCGAGTTACTACTTACTAATATCTAGGTTCCATCTTAGATGCCCTTGACCAACTGAGCAGCCCTCTGGGCCCCGCTCTCCTGGCCCCTTTACACAGCTGCTCTGCCTCTCCATCCCACACTCTTCTCCAGTGGCACGGCATCTCTCTTCCCTTCTTCCTCCTTCTCACTGTCCCAACCCGGGAAACCTAAAGTCCCGCCTCTTTCTCTCCCCACCAGCTATTAGTTGCTGGCCTCTTATTTACCAACCAGAGTTAATTGGGGGGCAGGTTCCTAGAAGCTAAGTGCAGACCCTCTCATACAGTTTTGGGGTACACAATTAGCATTAGAATACAAGCAGCTCCAGGACAATAGTAGGAAAAAGAAGGTCATGGAATGCTGAAATATGGGCGAATTTTAAGCAAACTACAATGGTATGTATATGATATATATATGCCATAGTGAAACCCATCATTTATTATTTTGTATATTAACAAAAATAATAATATGAAGAAAATTAAAATCACATTGCTAAATTAAGCCAATATGAAAAGCATATATTTATATGATTATAAACACATATGGAAAAAGAAAACCAGCATACAGACACGCTCCTGCATTAATTGAAGCATTATCTGCAGTAGCCAAGGTATGAAATCAGTCTAAATATTCATCAAAATATAAATAAATAAAATGTAGGCAATATATACATATATAAATATATATATGATATTATTTAGAGTTTCTCTGATTTGTGACAACACAGAAAAGCCTGGAAGACACTGTGTTAAAGGAAATAAGCCAGACATAGAAAAGCACATTCTGCACAATCTTACTCCCACATAATCTTAAATTGATCTAATGGAAGTCGAGAGAATGGTGGCTACCGGACACTGTGGAGGTTAAATGAGATGGGCATGGGGAAGTGCTGGTTGGTAAACATAAGGTAAAAAAGATAATAGTCATAGATGATATTGAAATGTTCAAGACTGTGGTCATAAATTCAGCAATATGTGAGAGGAAAGGTACAAGACACAAATTGGGAGTAAAATCTCATCTGGCCAATTTGCAGCACTGATTAGAAAGAGCCAAGAAAGAATAAAGGAGGTTTAAGTGAGGCATTGCTTCTTTGTATTTGATTCTCTTTCTTTGATGTCTTTCCTTTTTCTTTTTTCTTTTTTGATGTAAATACACATAGTGAAATTATTACTTTAAACAAATTAATCCATGCATCACTTTCAACAAGTGTGCTTTAATTTGAGAAGAATACCTAAAAATCTATACTTTTTGTAAAATTTTAGTCTGCAACACAATATTATCAATGGCATTGTATTTTATATTAAGCCTTTAGGTTTATCATCCAATAGGGTTATGGGTTTGTAGCTGTAGCAAGGTCTACTTTTTCATGTTTCTCACTGTCCTAGTAACCAACATTCTTCTATTTCTCTGCATCTAACCTATTTTGGAGTCATGTACAGGCGAAACCATACAGTGTTCTCCTTTTGGTGTCTGAGTTATTTCCCTTTGTGTAACATCCTCTAGGTTCGTCCAAGCTACTCTGAATGTTCCAATCTATATTCTCACCAACAGGCCTCAGAGCTAGCTTCCTTTCTCTACCCCTCAAACGTCCTTCTCAACCAACCTCGTGTCTATGTGTGGCAGCCATTCTTACTGCTGTGAGGTGACAGCTTGTTGTGGCTTTTACTTGCATTTCCATAATGATTCATGATGCTGAACAATTTTTCATATGCCTGGACATTTTTGCATCTTCTTGGAAAAGTAAGTCTCAGTGGCTGATGGGATCACAGGATAGCAACATGGACAGAAAACAACAGAAAGTTGAGGTGTCTAGACACCAAAATGAACAGTACTGGCAGTCATATGGTTATATGACACAGAGAAATCTGACATTTCTTTTGCATCTGCTGAGATCTAGAACCTGGAAAATTCGGGACTGAGGAATAGATGGCAGTTGGTTAGCTGTGTGGGTCAGAAGAACTGTGGCCTTGGCTGGCATGGGGAGGTTCTGGGAATTAATGAGCACATCAGAGACACATGGTTTCTTGTCTCGAAACTAATGTTACTTTCTGAGCTCTTAGTACACTGGATATACTATAATTAATATTCTATACTAATTCCATTACTCCAACCCAACCCATCTTGGGTTAAAGGCTGTCACCCCTCTAAAAATAATAAAACCCAGGCCCAGAAAGTATTCTCTCCTTTATTGCTAACCTCATGATGAAACTATAATTCAAAATCCGGTCAACCCTTTCCAGACTCTGAACTTTTGAAACCCATGTTTTCAAGCATCAAATTTTCCAACACTTCATCTCAACCAATTAAGATAACTTTCCCATCTAGCCTTCCCACCTACCAGAGGCCTCAGGTTCACCAAAAGTTTCTGTAAAAGAAAACATTCCACATTGCTTTGTTAGTGTGCCCTCTTGTGTTTCTGTAATTTCTGTTTTGGGATAATAACTGTAAAACGCAATCAGATACTTTTCAAGTCTCATCAGTCAAATTAATATTTGTACCATAAGCAACCTGAAGTTTTGGCAACTGCATTACAAAGGCTTTAGATGAATTTGGGACAAAGGAAGAGATTGGAGAAGTAACAAAACAATTGCAACAAAAACAATGAACAAATTTTTAATTTACAAAATTACATATTTCTGTGAAGATTCCATGATAAAATGAGCTCGGGAATGAGTCTCTAGACCAAGAGACTCAATAGTTCAGGCATCATCTACCACACAGATTCTTCAGACCTCATTTTTCTCTAAGGAGAAGACAAAGTTTCCATGAGGAGCTCGCAGAGATGTGCTCCAATGCAGGTAAGATAAGCAGGGAGTGAGCTTCATGCAGGAGAAAAAGAGTTTGACAAATACAAGCATTCGTTTAAATAAAGAGCTTGCTTCCTGCACAAATGAGCTACAATTATTCAGAGTGCTGCATTCAGAGCTGGGGCTTAGAGCCAGACTCTGGGTGCAGGAGGGGATGGGCATTGGTGATTGTAAAAAACAGAGTGACTCACTAGCATAGGAGGACACTGGGGCATTAGAGGACAGACTTGTTTCAGGACAGTGTTGAGAGGCATACCCGTATTCTTCCTCCCATGTTTAGCTTAGTCACTGCTCTTTCTTGCAAACACCTCTTGCCAGAGCTGGATCTGTGTAAGCATCAGGAAAGGAGGGCCCAACTGCCAATGTGAGTCTCACTATGATTAATGGCTTTGACTGGGAAGAAAAATATATGAACTTAAAGCTTAATGAGGATGAGTAACCCCATGTGACCAAAGTAGAGGAGACTGAGAAAAGTAACCATGATAATAGCTGTCGTCCCCAAGTGCTCCACATGTGCCTTGATCTGTGGCAGACATTTCACCTACATCTCGCTGACCCTGATTCATTTGAACTCACATGAGCATGTGTAGGTTGGGTACCATTATCAGTTCTGGTTTATAGCTACAAAAGAAGTCTTAGAGATTGTTCTTTTGGTCCCATAACATAATACCTAGAATGATAAACCTATAGAGAAGAAAGCTTTGCTCTGACCCAGTTTCGAAGGCTCAAGTTCATGATCTAGTGACTCCACTGATATGGACTTTTGTTGAGTTCATGCCATAGCAACAATATATGATTAAGGAATTTCTCTCATCTAGTGGCTGGAAGACAAAATATAGAGAGGGAGAGAGCAGAATCCCATAATAATACCCTTCAAGTGTTCTCCCTCAGTGACCTGAAACACACATACACACACACACACACACACACACACACACACACACACACACACACACACACACACACACACACAGAGAGAGAGAGAGAGAGAGAGAGAGAGAGAGAGAGAGAATGAGAATTCTTGTATCTTAAAGGTTCTACCACCTCCAATAATGTCCTCCTGCAGAGTACAGAGCAAGGTTTTAGTTTTTTAGTTCATGGGCTCTGGGAGGACATAAGGTCCAAACACCAGCAGCAGCATTAAGGGATTTGTGCTGCTCTGCAGACTGTAACAATTAAATGCAGGGTCTACCCTAGCCTGTGTGATCCTTAGTAGTTTCCAGAAGTTAGCATAGAAGTACATTCTACTTCACCAAATCCCACAGAGCCTTGGAGCTGCCATCTTCAGCTTCTTACTAACTGGTGTGTCCATATTTCTCTTTCCCTTTATGTCTAAAGAAAATGGTATGGTCTTTCCCTTTCTCACACTGTAGAGATAACTTGGTAGGACAGAACCCACAGCCTCTCCACATGGTATCCCGTACTCAGAATGCTTTCTTCTTTTCTCTGCCTGTACCAATGTTACTCCTAAGAGTCCACTGAGGTTCTAACTCCAATAGATAGTCACAGGTCCACATGATCTTCTCTTTCTCCTCAACGTTTTTCTAGCATTTATCATCTCAAACCTTTGCCTCCTGACAACTCATTTCTTCCCCATTTTATGCATAGACATTCCATACCCTTGGTTGCGTTAGAAATTACTCAAGAGCAGTGCTCATCTGAGTTTTCCACAGTGTCTAGCACATGACTAGGTGGGTCAAAGTCATGTTTAAAATAAACTGAGACAAAAGGAAAAATACTGAAGAATGACTAAGCTAAAAAGATTAAATTTTTCCATGAGTACCATTTTTTAACAATGAGAAGACTATCTTTGGGAAGCCCATGTGCAGGTATGACTAGCAGTTATCTCATAAAGGCTAACTCCAGGACATGTTGGGTTGGGTTCCTGGTTTGAGGGAAGTCTCAGGAATGAGTCTCCAAGATGCATTCTAGTTAGAACACTCTGCAATCCCATCACCTAATGAGGTAGCAAACAAATGCATTTCAGAGGCCACTCATCTACACTGAGGCTCTCCCACAGCACTGAGACAGTGTTCTGCATGACCCAGTCTTTCATCTGAAAGACACAAGTGAGACATATGTGTAATGCATATCTTATCTCCTCTATTTTCCAGATGAGAAAACAGAGTTGTTGAAGTTTTAAAAATTGCCTAAAGTTAGAGATGTGCACATACCAGAGGCAGCTTTCAGAATCCCAAGCTGCTTGAGTCTTTGTTTCCAAATCCCCAACCAAGTAGCTCTCCATGCCTCCTGAATCAGTGTTCCTTCTCTGAAGCATAGAGAAGCTGTCAGAAAACCTAAAAAGCCCCAGGCTCCTCCATTGCCTCTAAACACTAACCCATCAGAATTTGCCTATTAATTGCTTCTCGTATGCTTGTCTTCACGGATACAATCACCGCCGTCTGTCTTCTGCTTTGGGGGAAGATTATGAAATCAGGGAGGTTAGATTGGCTTCTACACTTGAGTTCTTGGAACATGTTACTTCGCCTCTTCTGATCCCAACTGAGAATCACTTTACAGCCTTCCTCATACAATGAGAAATATATGCTAATAACCACAAAACAAGATTACCAGAGGTGGTGAATTATGGAGCTGATAATTCAATATCTGCTAAATCTTAGCTATCACTGGGAGGAGAGGAGATGCACGAGCTATTTTTCTTGCTGGAATCACAAGAAGCAGCCTAAAAGCAGAAGAACTTGATTAGATGGGAAGAGGTGGCAGAAAGAGAGTTGGGGGGGGGGTCGGTCATGCTGGCTCTACTGTCAGAAAACAGAGCAATGAGTGGTGGTCCTCAGTTTGCTTTCTTTTTTCAGTCTCCTGAGAACCCTAGCCTGTGGGATACTGCTGCCAACATTTGAGGTGAGTTTTCTCTTTTGCTGAATTTTTCTAGAAGCACCCTCATAGACATGGCCATGGTGATTCTATATTGTCATGTGACAATATTTACTATTACTATAGTGTAGTTGCATCTTTCTAACTGTGTAGCTTTGGGCTAACTGCTTAACTACTCTGTGACTGAGCTTCTATACATATGAGACAGAGATGACATTAATAGAAGCACCCATCTCATATTTTTAATAAGGCATAAATATGTCACTTATAAGTAGAGCACTTAAAAAGTATTTAGCAATCCCAGATGCTCTGTGTGCTCCCATTTTTTTTTCTGTGCCAACTTCATGCCCACGGCCTCTTGCATTATCTAGAAGGTACATGGTCTGCTTTTCAGAGATTGTTTCAATCAAGTTGTCATGCACGGACTACCCTGTCAGTTGTTAAATATTAGTGATGTATACCCATTTTACCACCAGAATCATGACCCTTTTGTTGCTAGAACTTTCAGTTCTTTGTTTTGACCTTTATTCTAATTATATGGAGAAGCTGACTTTTCCAGATCACCTCTTATGTTCCAGATGTTCTAAAATACCAAGTTTGAAGCTTGCCATTAAGCTAAAGCCACACTCTGGGGTCTATTATTAGGAAAACCTCTAATATTTCCATGTTTATCATATACCAAGATTAAACACCAACACTGTGGCTGTATTGTAGAATACACAGCTCAGAAATGAGTGGAAACAGTTGGCTTCCCTTTGGAGCAATAGACTTTGCTGTGTCCTGGGAATCCAGAAGTTGATGTACAAAGGGTTTCCTGAGGACTTCCTGGCACTTCCTGTTACTGTAGCCCCGAGTTCTCGGCTAAGACACCTCTTCTCTCTGATTTTAGCCCAAATGTGTTCACTTCATAAGACACGAACATCATTAAAGGGTGATAGATTTCTATACTAACTGCAAATGTCTTCATTTAAAAGATCTGAGCTCTGGCCTGGATAATAAGCATATCCTACATCATAATTAAGAGTTATTGAGCCCATTCCTCTACTGAAGGCTACTTCAAGGGGTAACTCTACCGGGAAGACTTCTTTGATTGCCTCCAAAATTAATAAAGTTATATTCCTTGACCTCCTTGCATTAAGTAAATGGATGTACACACAACCACTACTTCATTATCGTGGGAAATTGATAATCCAGAGGACAAAGTCTGATCCTAACACTTAGAAACACTAAGACAAATATTTGCTATGAGTAAGAAGAAATGGTATAATGAAGGCCAAAACTCGGTTTGATCTGCTAAACCACCACACTGATCCTTCCAAACAAACCCTCTCACTTACCTACCTCCTTGGGGCCCCAAGCTAGGTGGAATTGCTTTCTAAAAGTGTTATTAGCTAACAGTTACTCTGAGTAGGTGAAAATGATGAGGGGTTCTTTGGCAACCTAGAGTGGAGAAAATTTGAGAGCTGTACTGGGAAGACAGTCATTAGCCCCATAATTCACTAGGCCATTATCAGCCTTAGCTTAAAGAAAGCATCACTGAGATTTCTGTTAAGGACATAAGAAATTGGAGTGCTATGGTTATGATAGGATGAAATAGCAAGCCTCCTCGAGAAGAAATGCCAATGATAATGACTATGGAAGTTCATAGTTATGGGATTCTGAATCAAATGAATCACCGTCCACCTAGCTACTTTCTAAACTGTCTTAGAAGAACCTGTGTGCCACCCCTGCTCTTAACCTTTCCCTCATCATCATTGTTCTTTCTGTCCACTGTACCTCAGACAAAGTACAGTCTTGATCTTCCAGAAATGGGAACCCCCCCTACTCTTCTACCCATCTCCAGATGGCGCCACTTTATCCTGAAATGCAGATAACAGCTGTTCCTGACGCTACCCAGGACACAATTGATCCAGTCCTTAGGGAGGAAGGGTGTTGTATTAACAATCTCTTCTTTCTATTCTAAGAACAGCTTCCTACTTAGTCTATGTCCTGCATGCCACTCCACCTAGAGCCCATTAGTGGAGCTGGACTCATTTCTAGGTGGCTGGTCATGTTCTAGTTCCTTAGAGGTACTTTGAAGTCCACCATTAAACTGAAATCACCAAATCCTTTTATACCCTGGCTTTAAATCTGATGATGGACTTCCAAATTATCATAAACACTACAATTTATGCAAATTTAAGATCCTTGCTTACTTGCGTGCCATCACATCGTATCTATCCTCTAGATTGTCCAACCGCTCTGACTTTCCTTCACTTTTTTTAATGATTCCTACTCTAGGTCCTGTGAATAGCATGGCTCCTCCCGCATAGCTCTACCTGGGAATCCTCTGCTAGTCCTTTTTATTGCTGATGAAGCACTAATTCTTAAGGAAAATCTGGATTCTTTGCTCCAGTAAAACTATTGCTTCTTTCTCATATCATTAATCTTTATTTGTCATTCTAGAATCATTTGTATGATCAATTAACTAGTAATAAGAGTATAATTTAGGCTACGGACTAATCTCAGGTTGTGCTTGCCTAGTACATATGAAACCTTGCCTTTGTTCCCAGCATCACAGAAACTAGGCATTGTAGTATCCTGACCCTTGGAAGGTAGAACAATAAAATCAAATGTTTAAGATAATCTTTGACAGTGTAATGACTTTATGTAGAGGCTGGGCTACATGAGATTCTGTATCATAGATAGATGAGACGGATAGACAGACAGAGAGAGAGAGAGAGAGAAGTACTGTGTGGTTCTTGTCCCTGTATCCTTCTCACTTCTGCAAGTTCCAGAGAAGAGGGAATGTTTCAACTTTAATCCCAACTGCACCCTCAGAGCAGGATGATGCCTCCCTGTGTTCACTCAGAAAATAATGACAAAAGGGTGAAAGATCAGGTGCCAGCAAATGGAACAACAGAGTTCTCCTGGAGCTGGAGACTGTCCTGCTGGGAGGATAGGAGTTCCTACCAAAGAGTATTTTATTTGTTCTTGTCCAGTTCATTGTCTTGTGACAGTGGGGAGGTTGCCTAACCTTGAATCTATCAGCCTGGCTGACCAGATCCCTACCTGCCAGGCTCACTCACCTCCCTATAAGCTCTGGTCTTTTTTCTTGCCACTTTTATTACCTTAATTTCCTTGACTCTCCTACTATTTCCATGCCTATCTAGCTCTAGAGCAAGGAAATGTCAGAATATTGTCTCAGAAGTATACACCCCTGGTATGCTTACTTTTCCAAGTCTTAGAGATATCTTGTGTAAAGCCAAAAGAGAAACACTTCCTTCCAGCCCAGTGTGAAGGTGCATGCCTTCAGCACTTAGGAGGCAGAGACAGGTAGATTTCCCTGAACTCAAGGCTAGCACGGTCTACACTGTAAGATCCTCCACTGAACGAAAGAACAAAAGAAAGAAAGAAAGAAAGAAAGAAAGAAAGAAAGAAAGAAAGAAAGAAAGAAAGAAAGAGACAGAGAGAGACAAAGAAAAGAAGGAAGGAAGGAGGGAGGGAGGGAAGGAAGGAAGGGAGGAAGGAAGGAAGGAAGGGAGGGGAGGGAGGGATAGAGGAAGGAAAGAAGTTAATAAGTTTCCTTTTTGTAGATAATCTGGGAAATACATACATGAACAGGAATTCAACACAATCTAATAGATTCTAAATAAACACTGGGGTCTTTTCCTGTGTGAAATCTTTCTCTAGAAACTCCCTGTATCTAGAAGCTTCTTATCTAGAAGCTAATGTAAACTACTACAGTGAAGGATTTTTGGATGAGAGACTTGGGCCAGGTTCTGACGTCTTTGTGGGCTAGCGATGTAACTTTAGGCAAACCTCTAGCTTTGACTCTACCTCCCTTTCTTACTCTCTAAACCTGGCCTCCTAAAGAACCAAAGCCCCAGGATAAGAAAGAGAAAAAAGAAGACAACCATTGTCAATGTCATCACCCAATGTTTTGTACAGAACCCCTCAACAAACCCTGGCTACTGTACTGGCACCCTTATTATATCAAAGAATCAACAGTGCCCAGAGCTGGAAGACAAAAAATAATTGCAAACAATTTCATGTCTCCTCATATGTGTCTCCTTAGAATGGCTAGCTGATCATAGAAACCCAAAGACTCCTTTCTAGGGTCCAGCTTCTGCCTAAGTCCATGATTGCCTCTACTTTCTATAGCTTGCTATCTGCCTGAGCGCCTCTGTGTCCAGGTATTATGTTAAATATATACATAGCCTTTGCTATGTGTGACCACTTAGACTTCAAAACAACTCTTTTCCTCTCGGCCCTCAATTCTTTATTTGCAGTTTGTAGGGTCTCAAGAGACAAGAGATACAGAAGGAGGAAAGGTCCCCAAGGGCTTATTATAGTACTTTGAAATCATCTTCACTCTCCTCTCCAACCTCACTCTACTTCTGAGGGAGATAACACGTATGCAGGATGCCTTCTTCAGCATGACTTTTGACATGTAGTAGTCAAGAGAGCCTGATTCCAAGAATTGCATGTAAGGAGGGGAAGCTACACTTCCCTTACCAATCTTTACTTAAGTCAAGCTATCAGATGCCTGAAGATTAGCAAAGTGTTCTCCCTGTCTACCCCTTTCAAGAGGCACGATATAAAGTAGAGAAAGCTTGAAGCTACAATGTGATTAGGGGAGAGTCTTCCTTCCCATCTGATATGCTGGACTTTAAGAAGGGAATTGTTGTTTAGGACAAACAAGGGATTAAGAGTAGAAGTATCGGTGAAGTCTCTACCTTGCTTATTCTATACAGAATTCCAGAAGGGGACAGTGACCTGCTCAATAACAAATGAATCATTGGTGAAAGAACCATATCCAGAAACATGGCACCTTGTTGGCAGTATATCTATGAATACCTAAAACCCAAAGGTGATATTTTATAGAGAGAGGTCATCTTGAATTTATAGGGCAAAGGCAGCCATAGGGTTTGAACATGAACTATCTCCAGGAACTAATGTAGTGAATGCTCAGTCCTCTTCTGGTAAAGCTATTTTGGCAGGTAGTAGGAAATGTGGAGAATTGGGGTCTAGGAAGTATGTCATGGAGACATCTCTCTACTGGGTATATCTTGCTTCTGCACCTTTTTATTACTCTCTTTTTCCTGTCTTCCATGAGATAAGGAAGCTCTTCCCTCACATACTCTGCTGTCATGATGCTCATCACAGCATGAGACCAGGCAACCGCAGCTGAGCCCTCCCTTAGACTGTTTTCTCATTACAATGTTCTATTAGATATTTTCGTCAAATCTACAAAAATGTCCAACTCTTCGTGGGCTCTGTAAAAAAAATTCAAAAGATTATGCTATAAAATCACTACTGTGTTCTTTGCTTTCTATTCTGTTGCTCTGATAGAATATTCTGACAAAGGGGATAAGAGTTTATTTGGCTTGAAGTTACTGGTTAAGTTATGGTCTATTAAAACAGATGTCTCAGTGGCAACTTGAGATAACTGGTCATATTACACCCATAGTCAAGGGCAGAGAAAAGAGGATTAACTTGTGCGTGCTAATGCTCAGCATGCTCTCTCCATTTTTTACAGCTCAGAATCTCAGCCAAGGAAATGGTGCCACCCATAGTGAGCAGGTCTTTTGACATCAATTAACATAATTAACATAACCAATTCTTTCCTGCACCTCTCCTCCCACCTTCAGCAGACCTGTGGATCCTGAACTACAACAGATAAGTTTCCCTTCCCACACCTATCTCTGCTGGTTAAGTCCTCTGGCACAAGCCAAGCTGCACTGAGCAGTCTGTTATACCAAGGGGACCTCCCTTCTCTGCCACCTCTTCTCTGTCCACCTTCATTGGATCTGCAGCTCCTGAACCATACAGACCTATAGATGCATAACCATATAGTCCAAGAATACTCATCAGAGGCTTTCCTCAACAGGACCATTGAAGTTAACTGCCCTTCCAATACCTACTACAAGAGGAACATCCAGAGTCCAAAACCATCCAGACGGCTAAAGGCTCTTGAAAGAATACAATCAACAAAAGCCAGGGCAATAGGACATCCTCAAAGCACAGCTACCTTACTAGAGCAAGTCCTGGATAATGCAACCAAAACAAAAGGAAATAACTTAAATCCAATCTTATAAAGATGATAGAGGCCTTTAAAGAAGAAATAAATAAACCCCTTAAAGAAATACAGGAAACTACAATTAAACAGGTATTTTCTTTAAAAGGGAAAGAAAAAAAATCCCTTAAAGAATAACAGGAAAATACCATTTAAAAGGAAGGAAATAAAGAAATTTGAGCAAGACCTGAAAGTGGGAATAGAAGCAGCAATAAAGAAAACACAAACTGAGGGAATCCTAAAGAAGGAAAATCTAGGGAAGAGAACAGGAACAACAGACAACAGACGCAAGCATCGCCAACATAACACAGGAGATGCAAGTGAGAATCTCAGGTATAGAAAACACAATACAAGAAACTGATACATCAGTCAAAGAAAATGTTAAATCAAAACCATTTCTGACACAAACATCCAGGAAAATTTGGGTACCATGGAAAAACCTAATCTAAGAATAATAGGAATAGAAGAAGGTGAAGATTCCCAGCTCAAAGGCTTAGAAAATATTTTTAACAAAACCTTAAAAGAAAACTTTCCCAATCTAAAGAGATGCCTATAAACACACAAGAAGCTAAAAGAATACTAATTTGACTGGACCAGAAAAGAAAATCCTCCCAGCACATAAAAATCAAAACACAAAATCTATAGAACAAAGAAAGAATATTAAAAGTGACAAGGGAAAAGGCCAGCTAACATACAAAAGCACACTTATCAGAATTATACCTGGCTTCTAAACAGAGACTCCAAAAGCTAGAAGGGCCTGGTCAGATATCTTGTAACCTCTACTATGTCCAGTAAAACTCTCAATCATGATAGATGGAGTAAACAAGATATTTCAAGACAAATCCAAATTCAAACAATATCTATTTACAAATCCAGCTCTACAGAAAATACTAGAAGGAAAACTCCAACCCAACAGGAATAACTATATCTAAGAAAACAGAGGAAATAAGTAATTCCATACCAGCCAGTAAAAGGGAAGCCTACGCGTACACACACACACACACACACACACACACACACACACACACACCATCAACATTAAAATAACAGGAAATAACAATCACTAACAGAATGGATGTGAAACAGGATCCATCATTCTGCTGCATACAAGAAACACACCTCAGCAATAAAGATAGACATCACCTCAGAGTAAAGGGTTAGAAATAAATTTATCAAGCAAACAGACTGAAGAAGCAAGCTGGAATAACAATTCTAATATCTAATAAAATAAACTTCCAACCAAACTTAATCAAAACAGACAGGGAAGGACCCTTCATACTCATCAAAGGAAAGAAAATCTACCAAAATGATATCTTAATTCTGAACATCTGTGCCCCAAACACAGTGGCACACACATTTGTACAAGAAACTTTGCAAAAACTTAAAAAAAGAACTTCTATGCAACCTAACTATACCATTTCTGGGTTTATATTCAAAAGACTCTACATTCTACCATCAAGAAACTTGCACATCCATTTTTAAGGTAGCATTATTTGTTAGAGCAAGAAAATAAGGCTAGCCTAGATGTCCACCAGTAATTGAATGCATAATGAGAATTTGGCAAACACACAATAGAATTTTGTCTTTAAAAGAATTAAATAATAAAACATAAAGTTCGTCTTTCAAAAAAAAAAAAAAAAACATTGCTGAAGTTTAAGTCACACATTGAACCCCACACATCAATAGTGAGAGATTTCATCACCCACTCTCATCAACTGACAGGTCATCCAGACAAAAACTAAACAGAGAAATAATGAACTAAGAGATATTATGAATCAAATGAACCTAACAGACATCTATAGAATATTTCACCCGAACACAAAAGGATAGACCTTCTTCTCAGCACCGCATGGATCCTTCTCTAAAATTGACCATATAGTTGGTCAAAAACCAAGCTTCAACAGATACAAGAAAATTGAAATAACATCTTGTATCTCATCAGACCACCATGTATTAAATCTGGACTTCAACAACAACAGGAACACCATTAAGCCTACCAACTCACGGAAATTGAACAACTGACTGCTCAATAATCACTGGGTCAGGCAAAAAAATAATGAAAGTAATTAAATACTTTCCGAATTCAATGAAAATAAGGGAACGACATACTCAAATTTATGAGACACAATGAAAGCACTGCTAAGAGAAAAGTCCATACTACCAAGTACCTCCATAAATAAAATAAAAAGTTTTCATAATATCAATGTAGAAGTACACCAGAAAGTTCTAGAACAAAAAGAAGTAAATAAACCCAGGAGGAGGAAAAGGAAATAGTCAAACTCAGGGCTCGAATCAAACAATTAGAAGCAAAGAAAACAATACCAAGAATTAATAAAACCAAGAGCTGGTTCTTTGAGAAAATCAGTAAGATAGACAAAACCTTAGCCAAACTAACCAAAAGACAGAAAGACAGTATCCAAATGAACAAAATCAGAAATGAAAAGGTAAGCATAACAATAGACAATGAGGATATTTAAAGAATCATTAGGTCTTACTTCAAAAAATTGGAACATCTTAACAAAACAGATGACTTTCTAGACATTTGCCACTTAGCAAAGTTAAATCAAGAACAGGTAAACTATTTAAACAGCTATATAACCTCTAAAGAAATAGAAACAGTCATTAAGTTTCCCAACCAAAAATAGTCCAGGGCCAGATGGTTATAGCACAGAATTCTACCAGATTATCAAAGAAGAGCTAATACCAAACTATTATGCCTCAAACTATTCCACAAATACAAACAGAAGGAACACTGCCAAACTCATTCTGTGAAACCAACATCACTCTGACACCTAAACCATATGAGCTTCAATAAAGAAAGAGAACTTCAGATTGATTTGCCTTATGAACTTTGATGCAAAAATACTCAATAAAATCTTGCAAACCTCATCCAGAAACACATAAAAAATATTATCAATCATGATCAACTAGGCCTCATCCCAGGAATACAAGGATGGTTCCATATACAAAATTCCATCAACGTAATCGACCATATAAACAAGCTGAAAGAAAAAAAATCACATGATCATCTCATTAGATGCTGAAGAAGCCTTTGGCAAAACCCAACATAACTTCATGTTAAAAGTCTTAAGAGGGGAAGTCCCACACCCGCGGATCCCGGCCCGCAGTAGCTCTCTGCTCCCAGACCCCGTGGGAGAGAGACCTTACCGCCTGGTCAGGTGGGCACTCCTGAGGCTGCAGAGCGGAAGAGACCACCAACACTGCCCACCCCTGCCCACATCCCTGGCCCAAGAGAAAACTGTACAAGGCCTCTGGGTTCCTGTGGGGGAGGGCCCAGGAGCAGCAGGAGCCCTGCCTGAGACACCGCCAGGACCTGAAGGAAACAGACCTGATAAACAGTTCTCTGCACCCAAATCCCGTGGGAGGGAGAGCTAAACCTTCAGAGAGGTAGACACGCCTGCGAAACCAGAAGAGACTGCTCTCTGCACACATTACTGATTCCAGAGGAAAACACCAAAATCCATCTGGAACCCTGGTGCACGGAGGCTCCCGGAAAGGGCGGCGCAGATCTTCCTGGTTGCTGCCGCCGCGGAGAGCCCGTGGGCAGCACCCCGCGAGCGAACTTGAGCCTCGGGACCACAGGTAAGACAAACTTTTCTGCTGCAAGTGACCTGCCTGGTGAACTCAAGGCACAGGTCCACAGGAACAGCTGAAGACCTGTAGAAAGGAAAAACTACATGCCCGAAAGCAGAACACTCTGTCCCCATAACTGACTGAAAGAGAGGAAAACAGGTCTACAGCACTCCTGACACACAGGCCTATAGGACAGTTTAGCCACTGTCAGAAATAGCAGAACAAAGTAACACTAGAGATAATTTGATGGCGAGAGGCAAGCGCAGGAACCCAAGCAACAGAAACCAAGACTACATGGCACCATCGAGCCCAATTCTCCCATCAAAACAAACATGGAATATCCAAACACACCAGAAAAGCAAGATCTAGATTCAAAATCATATTTGACCATGATGCTGGAGGACTTCAAGAAAGACATGACGAACTCCCTTAGAGAACAAGTAGAAGCCTACAGAGAGGAATCGCAAAAATGCCTGAAAGAATTCCAGGAAAACATAAATAAACAAGTAGAAACCCATAGAGAGGAGACACAAAAATCCCTGAAAGAATTCCAGGAAAACACAATCAAACAGTTGAAGGAATTAAAAATGGAAATAGAAGCAATCAAGAAAGAACACATGGAAACAACCCTGGATATAGACAACCAAAAGAAGAGACAAGGAGCTGTAGATACAAGCTTCACCAACAGAATACAAGAGATGGAAGAGAGAATCTCAGGAGCAGAGATTCCATAGAAATCATTGACTCAACTGTCAAAGATAATGTAAAAAAGCGGAAAAAAGCTACTGGTCCAAAACATACAGGAAATCCAGGACTCAATGAGAAGATCAAACCTAAGGATAATAGGTATAGAAGAGAGTGAAGACTCCCAGCTCAAAAGGACCAGTAAATATCTTCAACAAAATCATAGAAGAAAACTTCCCTAACCTAAAAAAGAGATACCCATAGGCATACAAAGAAGCCTACAGAACTCCAAATAGATTGGACCAGAAAAAAAACACCTCCCGTCCACATAATAGTCAAAACACCAAACGCACAAAATAAAGAAAAGAATATTAAAAGCAGTAAGGGAAAAAGGTCAAGTAACATATAAAGGCAGACCTATCAGAATCACACCAGACTTTTCGCCAGAAACTATGAAGGCCAGAAGATCCTGGACTGATGTCATACAGACCCTAAGAGAACACAAATGCCAGCCCAGGTTACTGTATCCTGCAAAACTCTCAATTAACATAGATGGAGAAACCAAGATATTCCATGACAAAACCAAATTTACACAATATCTTTCTACAAATCCAGCACTACAAAGGATAATAAATGGTAAAGCCCAACATAAGGGGGCAAGCTATACCCTAGAAGAAGCAAGAAACTAATCATCTTGGCAACAAAACAAATAGAAGAAAAGCATACAAACATAACCTCACATTCAAATATGAATACAACCGGAAGCAATAATCACTATTCCTTAATATCTCTCAACATCAATGGCCTCAACTCCCAATAAAAAGACATAGATTAACAAACTGGATACATAGCAGGAGGACCCTGCATTCTCTGCCTACAGAAACACACCTCAGAGACAAAGACAGACACTACCTCAGAGTGAAAGGCTGGAAAACAACTTTCCAAGCAAATGGTCAGAAGAAGCAAGCTGGAGTAGCCATTCTAATATCAGATAAAATCAATTTTCAACTAAAAGTCATCAAAAAAGATAAGGAAGGACACTTCATATTCATCAAAGGAAAAATCCACCAAGATGAACTCTCAATCCTAAATATCTATGCCCCAAATACAAGGGCACCTACATACGTAAAAGAAACCTTACTAAAGCTCAAAACACACATTGCACCTCACACAATAATAGTGGGAGATTTCAACACCCCACTCTCATCAATGGACAGATCATGGAAACAGAAATTAAACAGAGATGTAGACAGACTAAGAGAAGTCATGAGCCAAATGGACTTAATGGATATTTATAGAACATTCTATCCTAAAGTAAAAGGATATACCTTCTTCTCAGCTCCTCATGGCTTTTCTCCAAAATTGACCATATAATTGGTCAAAAACAGGCCTCAACAGGTACAGAAAGATAGAAATAATCCCATCGTGCTATCAGACCACCACGCCTAAAACTGGTCTTCAATAACAATAAGGGAAGAATGCCCACATATCGTGGAAATTGAACAATGCTCTACTCAATGATAACCTGGTCAAGGAAGAAATAAAGAAAAAGAAATTAAAAACTTTTAGAATTTAATGAAAATGGAGGTACAACATACCCAAATTTATGGGACACAATGAAAGCTGTGCTAAGAGGAAAACTCATAGCGCTGAGTGCCTGCAGAAAGAAACAGGAAAGAGCATATGTCACCAACTTGACAGCACACCTAAAAGCTCTAGAACAAAAAGAAGCAAATACACCCAGGAGGAGTAGAAGGCAGGAAATAATCAAACTCAGAGCTGAAATCAACCAAGTAGAGACAAAAAGGACCATAGAAAGAATCAACGGAACCAAAAGTTGGTTCTTTGAGGAAATCAACAAGATAGATAAACCCTTAGCCAGACTAACGAGAGGACACAGAGAGTGTGTCCAAATTAACAAAATAAGAAATGAAAAGGGAGACATAACTACAGATTCAGAGGAAATTCAAAAAAAAAATCATCAGATCTTACTATAAAAGCCTATATTCAACAAAACTTGAAAATCTGCAGGAAATGGACAATTTCTAGACAGATACCAAAACCGAAAGTTAAATCAGGAACAGATAAACCAGTTAAACAACCCCATAACTCCCTAAGGAAATAGAAGAAGTCATTAAAAGGTCTCCCAACCAAAAAGAGCCCAGGTCCAGACGGGTTTAGTGCAGAATTCTATCAGACCTTCATAGAAGACCTTGTACCAATATTATCCAAACTATTCCACAAAATTGAAACAGATGGAGCACTACCGAATTCCTTCTATGAAGCCTCAATTACTCTTATTCCTAAACCACAAAGACCCAACAAAGAAAGAGAACTTCAGACCAATTTCCCTTATGAATATCGATGCAAAAATACTCAATAAAATTCTGGCAAACCGAATCCAAGAGCACATCAAAACAATCATCCACCATGATCAAGTAGGCTTCATCCCAGGCATGCAGGGATGGTTTAATATACGGAAAACCATCAACGTGATCCATTATATAAACAAACTGAAAGAACAAAACCACATGATCATTTCATTAGATGCTGAGAAAGCATTTGACAAAATTCAACACCCCTTCATGATAAAAGTCCTGGAAAGAATAGGAATCCAAGGCCCATACCTAAACATAGTAAAAGCCATATACAGCAAACCAGTTGCTAACATTAAACTAAATGAGAGAAACTTGAAGCAATCCCACTAAAATCAGGGACTAGACAAGGCTGCCCACTCTCTCCCTACTTATTCAATATAGTTCTTGAAGTTCTAGCCAGAGCAATCAGACAACAAAAGGAGGTAAAGGGGATACAGATCGGAAAAGAAGAAGTCAAAATATCACTATTTGCAGATGATATGATAGTATATTTAAGTGATCCCAAAAGTTCCACCAGAGAACTACTAAAGCTGATAAACAACTTCAGCAAAGTGGCTGGGTATAAAATTAACTCAAATAAATCAGTAGCTTTCCTCTACACAAAAGAGAAACAAGCCGAGAAAGAAATTAGGGAAACGACACCCTTCATAATAGATCCAAATAATATAAAGTACCTCGGTGTGACTTTAACCAAGCAAGTAAAAGATCTGTACAATAAGAACTTCAAGACACTGAAGAAAGAAATTGAAGAAGACCTCAGAAGATGGAAAGATCTCCCATGCTCATGGATTGGCAGGATTAATATAGTAAAAATGGCCATTCTGCCAAAAGCGATCTACAGATTCAATGCAATCCCCATCAAAATACCAATCCAATTCTTCAAAGAGTTAGACAGAACAATTTGCAAATTCATCTGGAATAACAAAAAACCCAGGATAGCTAAAACTATCCTCAACAATAAAAGGACTTCAGGGGGAATCACTATCCCAGAACTCAAGCAGTATTACAGAGCAATAGTGATAAAAACTGCATGGTATTGGTACAGAGACAGACAGATAGACCAATGGAACAGAATTGAAGACCCAGAAATGAACCCACACACATATGGGCACTTGATTTTTGACACAGGAGCCAAAACCATCCAATGGAAAAAAGATAGCATTTTCAGCAAATGGTGCTGGTTCAACTGGAGGTCAACATGTAGAAGAATGCAGATCGATCCATGCTTATCACCCTGTACAAAGCTTAAGTCCAAGTGGATCAAGGACCTCCACATCAAACCAGATACACTCAAACTAATAGAAGAAAAACTAGGGAAGCATTTGGAACACATGGGCACTGGAAAAAATTTCCTGAACAAAACACCCATGGCTTATGCTCTAAGATCAAGAATCGACAAATGGGATCTCATAAAACTGCAAAGCTTCTGTAAGGCAAAGGACACTGTGGTTAGGACAAAACGGCAACCAACAGATTGGAAAAGATCTTTACCAATCCTACAACAGATAGAGGGCTTATATCAAAATATACAAAGAACTGAAGAAGTTAGACACATGGGAGACAAATAACCCTATTAAAAAATGGGGTTCAGAGCTAAACAAAGAATTCACAGCTGAGGAATGCCGAATGGCGAGAAACACCTAAAGAAATGTTCAACATCGTTAGTCATAAGGAAATGCAAATCAAAAACGACCCTGAGATTTCACCTCACACCAGTGAGAATGGCTAAGATCAAAAACTCAGGTGACAGCAAATGCTGGCGAGGATGTGGAGAAAGGGAACACTCCTCCATTGTTGGTGGGGTTGCAGACTGCTACAACCATTCTGGAAATCAGTCTGGAGGTTCCTCAGAAAATTGGACATTGAACTGCCTGAGGATCCAGCTATACCTCTCCTGGGCATATACCCAAAAGATGCCCCAACATATACAAAAGACACGTGCTCCACTATGTTCATCGCAGCCTTATTTATAATAGCCAGAAGCTGGAAAGAACCCAGATGCCCTTCAATAGAGGAATGGATACAGAAAATGTGGTACATCTACACAATGGAATATTACTCAGCTATCAAAAACAATGACTTTATGAAATTCGTAGGCAAATGGTTGGAACTGGAAAATATCATCCTGAGTGAACTAACCCAATCACAGAAAGACATACATGGTATGTACTCATTGATAAGTGGCTATTAGCCCAAATGCTCGAATTACCCTAGATGCCTAGAACAAATGAAACTCCAGACGGATGATCAAAATGTGAATGCATATCGCTCCTGAGAGACACAGCCAGAATACAGCAAATACAGAGGCGTATGCCAGCAGGAAACCACTGAACTGAGAACAGGACCCCCGTTTAAGGAATCAGAGAAAGAACTGGAAGAGCTTGAAGGGGCTCGAGACCCCATATGTACAACAATGCCAACCAAACAGAGCTTCCAGGGACTAAGCCACTACCCAAAAGACTATACATGGACTGACCTGGACTCTGACCTCATAGGTAGCAATGAATATCCTAGTAAGAGCACCAGTGGAAGGGAAGCCCTGGGTCCTGCTAAGACTGAACCCCCAGTGAACTAGACTGTTGGGAAGAGGGCAGCAATGGGGGAGGGTTGGGAGGAACACCCATAAGGAAGGGGGAGGGGGGGGGATGTTTGCCCGGAAGCAGGAAAGAATAACACTCGAAATGTATATAAGAAATACTCAAGTTAATAATAATAATAATAATAAAGTCTTAAGAGATCAAAGCAATATACAGCAAGCCAAAAGCCAACATCAAACTAAATGGAGGAAAAGTTAAAGCATTTCTACTAAAATCAGGGACAGGACAAGGCTGCCCTGTCTCTCCCTATTTGATCAATACAGGACCTGAATTACTATATTGTACTAAGTAGCCACAACAATAAGACAACTAAAGGAGACCCAAGGGATACAAAATGGAAAAGAAAGTGTCAAAATATTTCTATTTGCAGATGATATGATAGTATACGTAAGCAACCCCAGAAATTCTACTAGAGAACTCTTAAGTAAAAGATCTGTGTGAGAAGAATTTCAAATCCCTGAAAAAAGAAGTTGAAAAAGACACTAGAAGTTGGAGAGATCTCCCATGCTCTTTGATAGGCAGGATTAACACAGTGAAAATGGCCAACTTACCGAAAGCCATCTACAGATTCAATGCAATATTCATCAAAATTCCAACACAATTTATTAGACTGTAGTATTAATATTTTTATTAAATCCTTGCTTGGGGTTACTTCCCGCATCAATGTTTTATGTTCTTGAATGAAAGACACACATGCAGCTTTATATTTTAATACATCTTATACTACACAATATCTGAGCCTCTTCCTAGCCTCCATGCTGCTAGAATCTACCTCCTGCAGATAATTCCGACTTACTACTTACTAATGTCTGTGTTCCATCTTGGCTGCTCCTGGTCCAACTATACAGCCCTCTTGGCCACACTCTCCCTGCCCCTTTACCTGGCAGCCCTGCCTCTCTGTTCTGCACTCTTTTCACAAGGCATTTCTCCCCATCCTCCTCCTCCTCCTCCTCAAGGTCCCAAGCCCTGAAAATCTAAATCCCCACCTCTTTCTTTTCTACCGGCTATTGGTTGCTGGCATTTTTATTTACCAATCAGAATTAATTGGGGACAGGTTCCCAGTAGCTACGTGCAGACCCTCTCATAGAAACAGTTTTAGGGGACAGAATTAGCATTAGAATACATACAGCTACAAGAGACCTTGAAAGAGCTATTCTCAACTTCATATGGAAAAATTAAAAACCCAGGATAACCAAAACAAGCCTGAACAATAAAAGGCCTTCAGGAGGAATCACCATCCCTAACCTCATGTTTTACTACAATGCAATGATAAAACTGCATGGTATTAGTATAGAATCAGATATGTTGATAAATGGAATCAAATCAAAGACCCAGAAATAAGCCCACACTCCTATGGATACTTGATTTTTGATAAAGAAGCCAAAACCATACAATGGAAAGAAGAAAGCATCTTGAACAAATAGTACTGGGTGATTCATATTTATCGCCCTGCACAAAACTATCCCAAAATCTGTTCCCTGTACATGGAGTATGCTCTTCTACCTGGGCTGCCTTGTCTGGCCTTAGAGGGAGAGTATGTGCCTAGCTTCAAAGACATTTGATGTGGTAGGGTAGGGGGATACCCAGGGGGTCTCCACTGGCTCAGAGGAGAAGGGGAGGAGGGGACAGGGGGAAGAATTGTAGGAGGGGTTGACGTGCAGGGGAGCAGTGAACAGGATGTAAAACGAATTAGTAAAACAATAAAAAAAATCCATTACAGACATCCTTAGAGACCCTTCTTCCAGATGATTCCAGATTATATCAAATTGACAATTAAAATGAATTATCACAACTACTAAGAAAGGCTCATACTCAATGCAATTTCTCTCTGTTGGTCACTAGTTTGTTTTTAAATGTTCTGACTATGCTAATCTATAATAGGCAAAATATTTTCACTTCCTAATTTAGAGATGGGGAATCTAAAACTAAATTATTTTTCAGAGATCAACTATCAGAGTGACATTGCAAATCTGCCACCATTTGGAGGTAGAAGATTCCTCTGGGTTTAGAGGGATAGAGACATCTCATAAACCTTGACTCTTGGAGTTCACCATTACTGGAGGAAGCAGCCTAAATACATTGATTAGAAGGGTTAGGCAGTAAGAAACTTTTAAAGATGCAGTAGCTGACCAAGGTGGAAACAGAAACACATGATATGGACCCACTCAGGCAGATGGCAGGAAGGCATGAGCAAAGGATACTCCATAGGATAACCCAAGCATATTCTGGGCATCCAGCACTGACAGTCATATGACCCCTGATTTCAGAACCAGACCATATTCAGCCAGCCAATGAGACAAGTGGCACAGCAAGTCCAACTAATGTCTGAACACTTGGGCATTCCATTATGCTCTCAGAAAACTGTTTCTATAGGTTTCCGGGACTATCCCGAAGACTGACATTTGTCAATCTTGGGACATAACCACATGGGCTGGGATTTGACTTGGAATTGGATATGTTAGAGGAATACAAGTTCCCAGCCTTGGAACAAGGCAAGCAAAAATCCTGAGCTTCATGCAAGACCTGTTGGTGTGCCCGTGGGACCTTGGGTCACCTGCCTGCACCATTCAGTTTTCCCATCTAGGAAACACTTACTTTCAACGTGTCTGTCATAGTCTTATCTTGCAGTGTCAGGGAAATGGCTCATGAGGCTCGTTTTATGCAATACCTGACATAGATTAATTGCTATTTCATTCCTTGAAGCAGCAGACTTTGGAATGCCTGCTGCATACCAGGCATCGCACTGAATGACTCAGACAAGTTTTCACACCAGTGCGGATTCTACACAAATGGTGCTTATTAGTAGTTATTCTCATTGAGGAGCATAATTAGAGAAAGGTGTGATGAGATTATCACCTTTATTAGGAATAAGTAAGGAGGCCTATGTCTCATATCTCCATTGTGTGTGTTCAAGATGTGTCCATCTCATACATCAGATCACCGTCTTTGTGTCTTCATCTAGCTCCAAGGCCTGGCTCTTATCTTAAGCATTGCTCTCCATCTCTAGCTTCCTCATGCTGTACGCCAGTCATTCACTCATTTCTGCATCCCTAAGTCTGAGTCAAAATCAATCCAAATCTGAATAGAGGTTTGAATTGAACTAAGCATGGACAAGGTCCACAACCTTGACCAGAGTCACTCTATTTTATATGGGATTCATAAAGACTCCAACAGCAGTCAGTGACCATAGCAACTACAGTGGGCCCCAAGGTGAACATCCCAAACACACTTACCCCCGAAAGAGCTGGACCCCAAGTCTATGTGCCATCAATCCTTCTGGGAGTCAATCATGAGCAGGGCTAAGCTTGCCACAGCCAAGAGAAGGGACAGTACACAGAGGCCTGAAGCTTACATAGTCTAAATCCTCTTTTAAAAGAAGAGGCTACAAAAATCAGACAACTTGGTCATGTAGCTCCTTTTATACTTATTACTATTGTCATAATCATTTTCTACATGTATGTTTTTTCAAATACAATCTTTTAAAAACAAAAATAGAGACTACAAAGTTTGGATCGCGATGAAATTAAAGATACGAAGGTAATATTAAACAAACAGAAAGAGCATAGCACGGATTTTTATTAACTGATCATTTCTGCAATACTCTTGTCCTAAACTCGGCTGCCATACTCATTGGTAGGCTTTGTAGTGACAAGAACTTTGTGATGTTATTCAATGGAAAGGGATAATTAGGCTTTTTACTAATGATCAAAGCAAATTTTCTGAATGGCTTATAAATGAAATTCCTTTTGCTTCACAATCGGTATAGGTAAATGGTTTTGATGATGATAGTTAAGATGTCCTTTACAAGTGAGCAATTCTGAGTATACTCATAGTGTCCTGCTACATGATAGTGGAGATTATTACAAAAACTATTTTCTACAAATCCTTCCCTTTGGAGACAGTCTCCAAAAACCAGTATGGATCGCTTACAACAATCTGCATGGCATTAGAAAGTATATTCATGAGTAGGGAACTTGTAGGCTCAAGACACACTGACGGAAGATTAGTCAATTTCACCCACTACTCATGAGAAGAATGCTCAAAAGGTTGCTTCCCGGCTTTATTCTCCTCCCACCATCAATCTCCAATACCAGATATTACTGGACACATTTAGGTCACAACAAGACCCAGAAAAACCTGAGGTCCACAGTGAAAAGCTAATGAGTACAGCAACTACCCAATTGTCCCCTTGGAAGCTATCCTATGCCAACACAGAGATACCATAACCACACATGGAAGTGGTGGTGACCACGTCTATCCCTGTAACCCCAAACCAAGCATTCTTCATCTCAATTTCTCCTTTGCCAGATACTAAAACTATCTCCCAGCTTGCTAATGCTGAGGCTAATTAGTCAAGTGGCCCATTAGCCACAGGCCGCTATAATTGGAGAACCACATTAGTTTCAATGGAATGGTGCAGATGCCTGTACATTGGAGGAGCAAACACGAGTAACATTGGGTCTAGAGAACATCTGCTCCACATCTGGGAACCAGAGCATCTGCACTTGACAGTTCTGCACCTCAATCCAGATTTCTGCTCTTGAGGGAAAAAAATGGCTTCAGGAGGGATTAAAAGGGGGCATTTAAGGGGAGGGTTTCTCACGTCCAATGGCATGCCTACGGACCATTCCTATGCACCATGATATTTAGTCTTTCAGCAAAAGTGTGAGTTTTTGGTTAACAATAGCTGTTTTTTGAGATGGGCATGGATCCTATTGGATTGCCTGTCTCCAGAAATGAGCTAAAGGAGTGTGACTTACTGTGACTTAGCAGTGTGAAAAGCACTCAGCACTAAAGCTGGGCAGTGACAATATTCTTGATTGTCCTGTGTGTATTTCTTATCTTCAAAAAGAAATTCATCCTTAACCACAAACTAAAAATAAATCCCACAAAGTTCTGACTTAATCTCAGAATGCACTTCCTAAAAAGTTTTTTAAAAGGCAAATTAAGGGGGCTGGAGAGATGGCTCAGGGGTTAAGAGCACTGACTGCTTTTCCAGAGGTCCTGAGTTCAATTCCCAGCAACCACCTGGTGGCTCACAACCATCTGTAATGAAATCTGATGCCCTCTTCTGGTGTGTCTGAAGACAGCCACAGTGTATTTATATATAATAAATAAATCTTTAAAAAGCAAATTATTTGGAAATATGCTTTTTATCACTGCTATTCTTTCTCAGTTACTTTAAAGGAAAGATTTCAGCCCGGGTGTTGAGCATTAGACCCCATAACAAGAAGCGTAATAGAAAGCATGTTGTCCACTCAAAATAAGATTCTTACATGTACAGAGGAAAACAGAGAAGGAGAAGAGGGAGGGGCTTGCAGAGATGACTTGGTAATCTAGTGGGTGGCTGAGACACTGCAAGACTAGGATCTCCACATTTCTAATCAAGGTCTATAATTGTCATTTTATTGTCCATCTGCCCTCTTAGTGATTTAGCCAGAGTTTTTCCAAAGCCCCAATAGCTGGCCCTATATCCAACCTTCTAGAAGAGGTTTCTGGTCTTCTGACCAGCAGAGAGTCCCTCTGGGCTCCTCTATATACTTGATTGCTCGCACACTGCACAGACACCTGCTTTACATATTGCCTCCCTGAGACTTGGCTCTCAGCTCTGGCAATCCCAGGAAAAGCACATTTACTTGCTCAGAATCCAAATGGCCTTTGCTTATTGGGAAGCTTCTGGATGGAGCTCTGGGCCAAATTGCCCTGTGCTTATCATATAAAGCCTTCATATGGAGCCCTGGGACATAGATATCAGCCAGAAATAGCTGTGACACTGGGTAGAATCGTCATGGGCCAGATATCCAGCAGCCACTGAACAAGGGAGGCTTCTGGGTGATCCCAGTTGACACTTCCCCCACTACTTGGGGGTCTCTTTGAAATCACCTACAACTTGGCCCTCTGTGGAGTCACATACCCAGCCAGGAGGTAAATGATAGTTTTGTTGCTTTCTCTGATGCACCTTCAATGGTTCAGTGGAAGCCATTAGTCTTCCCTGCTGGATCATTTCATTGCCAAGTCCTCCCGTCATTCTGAGACTATCTCCTATGTGAGACCTTCCAGAAGCATTCTTTCATCTAGACACCTCCCATACTCCACCAGTCCTTCTCTATCTCACCACTCAGTTGTGGTTTCTTCTTAGCATTAGTCACACTTTAGGAAATTCTCTGTGGTCAAGCTCCAAGTTCAGCTCATGCTTCTCACATCTAGTCCAATGGTTCTCAACCTGTGGATCATGACCGCTTTGAGAGGGTTTAACTATCTATCCACAGGGGTTGCCTAAGGCCATCATAAATATCAACTATTTATATTACTATTCATAACAGTTGCAGAATCTGAGTTATAAAATAGTTACGAACACAATTTTATGGCCACCAACGCGTGAGAGACTATGTTAAAGATTTACAGCATTAGGAAGGTTGAGAATCGCTTCTCATTCTATTGGCTAAGATCAAGTGTAGGAGGGTTGAGAACAACTGCCCTAGTCACTGTATAACTGCACCGTTTATGCCTTAGTTTAACACTAGTAGAAGGATCATCATCATCATCATCATCATCATCATCATCATCATCATCATCATATCATCTACTGATGTGTTTGATATGATAATTAAGTTAGCTCATCAATAGCACCGTGGGCTTAGCATCAGGAGCCCCATAAATGCCAGGCATCATTATTGCTTGTCTTTACTGTTAGACTTTGTGCCTTCCTGTTTTCCTATAACGTCCATGAAGATGGAGGACCATACCAGTCATATATATCTATGCCTCCCATATTTACAAGGTACCTTGGTGTGTGTATGGTATCTCAGAGCTTTTAGCCGAGTGAACAACCTTCCCAAGTGTTTCCTCTGCCTCTACCCCAGTCCTCTAAATCTTGTTCTTAAATGCCATCCCCTCCCTTATCCCCAGAACTTGGTTTCAATTCTATTTGGCTTTTTATACTTAATTTGATTTTGAGTTCTTACTATTGGTGGGAATATACATGCTGTGTTACATAAGTAGAACAAAAGTAAAACTTTGTAAATCCAGTTTTCTTCATTGTTACACGCGGTCTGGGGACTGAACTCAGGTCTCCAGGCTTGTGCAGCACACACCTTTCCCTACGAAGGATCTTTCCATGCCTTGTTTACGTTTTGATACAAGGTGTGATGTAAACCAGATTGGCCTCAGACTCATTGTTTAAAAGGAGATCATCTTGAATTTCTGATCTTCTTGTCTCCACTTCCTGAGTGTTAGGATTACAGACATGTGATTTCCCGATTCTATTAAACATCATGTTTAAGGGCTGGACCCATCCATGCACCTCTCTATCACCAGGCCTAGCAGTATGTCTGGAACATGGAAAATTCTTATCCAGAGGCAATAGAAATATTCCTAGTATATTTATTATTATACCACACTCCCTGAGATTGCATTACTCTTTGTCACGTCCATAGCAGATATGCATGTTCCTAACATATGGCTCCTGTCTGTCTATGTTCAGAAACTGACCATGGCTTCAGGTCTTTTCCTTTCTCTTTCTACCTTTTGAACTGCTGTCTCATGCACATGAATATCAGGCAGTCTTTGAGAGTCTTTGATAGTGCTCTGCCCTAACTAGGATGTCCTATGCCATCTCTTCCCTTAGAATCAATGATGGTGTTCAAACCACTCATCAGGTCCCACCTTCCTTGTGAATTTCCAGGGGCCCAGTCTTCTTTATCATAAGTATTTCCATGATGTTACTGGCTCCTGCCTTAGTATCTGTCACAGGTCCCCTTAACTCGTTTTTTTTCTATTCACAGACAATTGCAAGGTTCAAATACAATTTTTATGTCATAGCATTCACAGAGCTTAGGAAGCAATTATTGGCCTAGAAGAAGCACAGAAAAGTATTTGGTGGATAAAGTTTAGGTAAGTGTATCTTGCCTTTTATATTTCTTCTGAATCCAATCTCAGTCTAAATTGATGTCTTTTTTGAAAATTATTTTTATTAGATATATTTCTTTATTTACACTTCAAATGATATTCCCTTTCCCGGTTTCCTGCCCATAAGCACCCATCCTCACCCCCTCCCCCATAAGGGTGTTTCTCCCATCCACCTCCCTTACCACCCCCTCAACATTCCCCTGCACTGGGGGGTCCAACCTTGACAGGACCAAGGGCTTCCCCTTCCACTGGTGCCCCAACAAGCTATTCTCTGCTCCATATGCAGTTGGAGCCCTGGATCAATCCATGTGTAGTCTTTTGGTAGTGCTTTAGTCCCTGGAAGCTCTGGTTGGTTGGCATTGTTGTTTTCATGGGGTTGCAAGCCCCTTTAGCTCTTTCTATCCTTCCTCTAATTTCCCCAAAAGGGGATCCTATTCTTGGTACAATGGTTTGCTGCTAGCATTGACTTCTGTATTGGACATGCTCTGTATGTGTCTTTCAGGAGAGCTCTATATCCAGTCCCTTTCAGTATGCACTTCTTAGCTTCATCCATCTTATCTAGTTTTGGTGGCTGTATATATATGGGCCACATGTGGGGCAGGCTCTGAGTGGCTGTTCCTTCAGTCTGCTCTAAACTTTGCCTCCATTTCCCCTCCTATAGATATTTTTCCCTTTTAAGAAGAAGTGGGAGCCTAAATTTGATTAAGCAAATTCTGAATCCTAAGAGTCAGTTCATCAAGTTCCACTCCATGCCCCTCTTGGTGATGGCAGCTGGCAAGCACAAGACCTTTTTAAAGAAAGGATTGTATCTGAGTCCACAGGTAGTACTCTAGTAATAGGCAGTAACTCTCTCAGGACTATTAATATCTCCTGTATGACATGGACCTGTATGACCTCATGTAAGTATGATATGATTATATCTATATTGGGAATATTTCTTCTATTCTGTGCATAAGAACTTTCCATATTCTTGATAGTCATTTATATGTAATGCAAAAATTTAATCATCTTGAAAGTGTAAATGCACTAAGAACCAGTGAAATACAAACTTTGTCTCAGAAGATATAAAAGGATCAGCCATTCCCCTTCCACTTAACTAACCCACATACATTCAAAAAAACCATAAAAGAAGCTTTAGAGACCTCTCACCCTATACAATTCACAGATGTAGACTAAACGATTGAGGTCTAGAGAGGTCATGATTTGGCCATTCTCAAAGAGTGAAGTTATAGCAAAGGCAGAATGAGCCAGATCCAACAGGCCTTCTACTACTCCCTTCCACAATAGTCAAGGAAAGTATAGTATAGCACCCCAGATATTTGCAATAAGGTGAAAATGTACTTAATTAACATAAAATACAACATAAGACATGCTAAGCTGAAACACACAAGAAAATACTACTGCATTTATTGTCAAACAGGAGACAGGACATCTACTGAGTTGTTCCTTTGATGAAAATAAACACTTTGGTTGTCATACTTTTGGGAAGAATCCAATGAGAGTTTGCTATGAGGACAGCATATATGATCACCCCTATGCCCAGGGCAATAGGAATACATCATGTCTAGGCTTGAAGGAACCCTGATTATTTGTCCATAACAACCTTTACATGTATTAGCAGAATGTATACCCCATTCAACACCACTGGACTAAGCAGTGTCTGTTCTAGAATTAAATTCAGATTTCTTAATCAAAGAGCGCACAAACATAGAGCACATGAAGTTTAGAATTTGACAACCCTGCATGTAAACGTATAATCTGTGTCAGCTATACACAAGAGTTTGGGATGCTGCTCTGTTGAGAGCAAGTCAAAGCACAGGATCCTTCATTCTGCATCCAGTGATTCTTTGGCCAATGGGATGTGGTGGATGTGAAATGTTGCCAGCCTCTATGTCACCCTCTGCTCCTTGTATCTCAGGATACTTATTCTAAAATCCAGTGGCCAGGATATGAGGAAGCTAAAGCCAAGAGGCAAAATACAAGTCTTTCAAGTCTTTGAACATCTACAATCAATACCGCATAGAGGAGAAAAGAACCTTAGATAATTCCCTTTCCATTGCAGACAGCTGTCCTGAGAATTCGTGCTCTAGAAGCACCTAGGTAAGATAAATCAGGGCTTGAAATGGGAGAGAAGAACAAAATGATCTCTGAATAAGCCACCATGTTTGGAGGAATTTGGTACTCAGCAATAAGTAATGAAAATATATTTTGTATGAAGACTTAGTATGGCGGTTCCCTGATCTGATCTGATCTTGTGGGACATTGTCCTTTCAGTGAATGATGCTTATAACTCACCAGAAGCTGTTGTATTTTTTCTTTTTTTTTCTTGTAGCATGAATTCTTGGAGCTGAGAGAGAGAGAAAGAGAGAGAGAGAGAGAGAGAGAGAGAGAGAGAGAGAGAGGTAGAAATGAAAGTGTTTTTTCCCACCAACTCTGTTAATCTTGATTTTCATCTTTGTGACTTTGAACTCTGTGCTCTTAGAGAAAAGCAAGAATGTGGTCCCTCGGATGAAGTAATTTATCTCTTAAGCAAGAAGCTGGGACTTCTACTGGATCACACTGAGTGTGTCATTCCCAGGATCAGCAGTGGAAGAAGGCTTACAGCTCTGGCTGAGATAACAGATCCTGGCTGTTCAGATGAAAATGGGATGTCTTTGCAAAAGCAGGATGAAAGGGAGTATGTCTTGAAGCAAGAAATCCCCTAATGTGCCTGTTAGCATGCCATCCTGTGATAAAACTCACGTGGAAAATACTGTCAGGATTGCCAAAAAGCAGCTTTGAATCCTCAACGACGGCCAGAACCACAGGAGCCAACCTGCTTTCTAAGAGTAAAAGAAACATGGGACAGAGGTAATAAAAAGAAGCTATGAATCTGAACTACAACCACATAATAAATTATAAACACAAGAACTCTGAGTTAGAGGCTTCTTTTAATGTGACTACTTTTGCATGCCTATTAACTGCTTTTCTTTCCTTCTTCCATTTTTCTGTTGTCCACTGTAAAATGTGTTTAATAGAAATTTATCTTATATCTCAGTACAGGACATCAGGGGGGGGGTGAGAATTACAGAAAGAATGGGCCTGATCCAAAGCTAAAAGAAACTTTAAATCCCTTTGGAGGAAATAGAGTATGGTACTCTTGGTTGTTTAGAAAATGTGGTTTCTTTATGGCAGGCACAAACAATAGTCTACTGTTTCATTCACTAAAAAGTTAAAAATGGTGAAACACATACACACATGTGAATGAATGACTATGTGGACATTGTGCTGTGCTGTGTTGACTGAATAAGGCAAACTTCCAAACCCCCTGAATACCACACAAAGCACAAGGCCACGGGGAAACATTTCACAGATTTGGAAGGTGAAAGGAGAAAACCACAACACTTGATTATACATTGCTTTTGTTTTGTCTTGACATACTAAAGGTTAAGGAACTCTTGATTTTTTTTTAGTTATATAATGTAAACAACTAAAGGAGAGGACGTGTTTAGGCTCATTGTCTTAGAAATGTCAGTCCACCACAATGGTGAGGACATGGCAGAGAAAGACACATCAGGTGGCAGGAAGCAGGTAAAGAGGATACAAGAAGGACTTAAACACGACTTAGTCACCAAAGAACATCCCCATGGTGAGCCATTTTACCTATCTAGGCCTTACCATCTCCTAATAATATCATCACATTATGAATTCATACAGAGATTAATAAAGGACTGGAAAGATGGCTCAGTGGGTTGAGGAAATAAAGGAGAGAATGATATAGGTCAGGATGTCATGTGACATCATTCTCTGGTCTTTATATACATGTGCATGAATCTGCTCTCTCTCTCTCTCTCTCTCTCTCTCTCTTTCTCTCTCTCTCTCTCCCACACACACACACACACACACACAGAGAGAGACAGACAGAGAGACAGAGAGACAGAGAGAGATACAGAGAGACAGAGAGACAGAGAGACAGAGAGATGACATCACTGATTATTCCAGAGCTCTCGGTTCCCTGAAGCTCATCTGCAAGCAACCAGGTCCCGCACGCGTGAGGCAGGGTGGGATGGGGCATTTCATAACTGTTGCTATACAGCCAGGTGCTGCAACAGCTCACACACATAGGCCACTATTCCGCCTCAACTGGTTGACAGGCTGAAAGTTCTAACTCCAAATGTGTCTCCTCCTTTGGTGTCTTAAAATTCTGGGTCCATGTGTGCAGCTCCATAGCAAGTGATGCCATCTGTCCCGTGCTGGTCAGGGATGTCACGGCTCTTCCCTCTGTAGATCCTATTTTGTCCCAACTGCCCATCCTGACTTAGAGACTCACACCACATGAAGAGCATCTTCTTTACACAGACTACTCAATGAGTGCCAGATAGAAGTTCCAGAAATCTTATCTACATATGTTCACTGTTTCTGCTTCTTTGATCACGCAGAAACCTTTCAGCTCTTTTTTTTTCCCTATGTACTGGCCTTCTTTCTACTCCTACCCAAGACCTTCCCACTTATAATCCCCTCTCAGAAATGCTCTCAAGTTGACATCAACCCTGGCTTCTTGTCAAATGTTTTCAGCTCTAGTATCGTGTCTATTGTGCAGTGTTCCTGAACCAAAGCATCTTTAACAAAGCCCTAAACATTCTTCATTGCATACCATTATTTATGGTTTCCATGGCACCAATAATGCCATAAAATTATTTTTATTTATGTACACACAAGGTACCTGACTTTTGAACACTGATAATAACAGAGATTTTTTTTCCTATTCTGTTCACCACTAGACTCCTATCCTCCATAACCAAGCTGGTACCAAGTACATGACCATGGTCCTTGTTAGATGAATGAACAACCTTGATCAAGTCCTTTGCCTTTCAAGCCCTCTGATCTTCCAGTTGTCCATGCCATACTCAGGCTTTCCTTACAACATAGATATCTGGAAGCTTCCCCAAAGGTGCACGCAAAAATAGTTTTATAGTGTCTGAAAGGATGCTAGATTCCAGAGCCCAAAACACCTTTCCTGTACCTTTTCCTAGGAGCACCAACAGATGCCGGGTAACCAAGCTATAGAGTAGAATCTTCTCTACAAGACTGATAAATGCCAGAAGAATATTTTTAGTCCATCACACAGTGCTAGATTCTTCCTCCACTAATAGCTCCAGCATGCTATGTGCCTTAATCTTCAAAACCACCTTCACACCTCCATGCTTAGTAATTCTCATTCTCCAACCCTTTGCTTTCCTGGTCACACACAGAGCCAATGACAATACCCCATTCAGTGCCCACTGAATCGTGCTTGCAGCAGTGTCTAATTGATTTCCTTGCTTCCGCCTTACAGAGAAGAGGAAAACTGAAAACCATTTTCATCTAACCTGGAGATATGGAGTGATGGAGAGATATAGGGAATTTCTAGAGAAAATGGCTGTCATCCTATATTCGACATGCCCAAAGGAATATAGTGTCCCTTATATAGCATTAGAATGGACCTAAACTGTGTGTCTGCCAACTATTTATTATTTGATATATATATATATCAAATTATATATATCAAATTGTATATATATATCAAATTATATATATATATCAAATTATATATATCAAATTATATATATATCAAATTATATATATATATATATCTGAGATACACAATTCACTTGCAATAATTTGGAAGATGGTGAACACTTTACCCCCAAGGCTTCATTTGGTACCTCTTGGGTTACAAAGAGGATTAATCAACTCCATCAGATATGGCCTTCTTCCCTTAGGTCCCACGCCACATACACGGGTCTGTAATTTAGTTCAAGAAATTGCCCTGAGACAGCTTTATTGACAGGAGGAGTCATAAAATGAAACAAAGATAAGGTTCACTTAAGAATTTCCTGCTTTGAAAGGAAGGTCTTAACCTTCAGAAAGATCATATTGCTCTCTCTCCCCTTCTTTCCTTGTTTCTTTCTTCCCTCCCTTTTCCTCCCTTCCTGCCACACCCCGTATTTGTTCATCCTCTCACTAAGCTTTAAAGCACTGACAATCATCAGGGGTTTTGGCCACATCCTAGACTCAGCCCCATGTGAGACTTTAACCTCATGGGTTATGAGCCACAGAGGGAGCCAAGCCTTGTCAATGCCTTGCTTTTGGACTTTTAGTCCTAAGAATGTATGAGGATCTATTTGAAACATGTTTTCCTACCCCTTTACTGATAGCTGACATGCCATCTCCCCAAGAATAAAACAAATGCATCTGCCCTGATTCATGGGTCCGCACCAGTTTGTTCAAAAGTACTGACATTTGCTCATAAATATTCCACAAACATCCAGCTTCCAGAACTTTTCTCATGTCTTGTCACAGATTGTACTTATGTGTTTATTTCTGTAATTTTTTCATCAAGATAGAGCTGCCTTACTAGAGTATGAATGATCTTTTAGACAACCTTACTTGTTTTAAATCTCATTTAATTCTTCATTATTGAAACTTACATGTACATTATCCGGATATACAAGTTCATACTTGTAATCTCAGCACTCAGGATCTTGAGATAGGAAGATTAGAGTGAGTTCAGGGCCAGCCTGGGACATAAAGTAAGCTCCAGGTCAACCTGGGCGACACAAGAGATTTATTTTCCTAAAATAAAGAAATAAAATGATGTTATTACCTAATAAATGAAACTTAACTAATTCAATAATTACTGGGTCTATCCAATTAAAGCCAACTATCAAAGGTATCCATCAGTTGTGAAAATGACCATTTTTCCAAAAGCAATTTATAGATTCAATGCAATCCCAATCAAAATATTACAAAATTCTTTACCAAAATAGACCAAAAAAATCATAAAAATTCATGTGTAACCCCAAAATGAAAAGCAATGTTGGAAGGATTGTCATTTCATAGTACAAGATATACTACAGAGCTATGGGAATAATAGCAATACAGAACTAGCGGAAAAGCATATGTAAACCATAAAACAAAACAGAAGATCCCATAAAGCATACATGTAACTACAGCCACCTGGTTTTTGACCAAGATGCCAAAAATATATACTGAGAAAAGACATCAGCAAATGATTCTGGAGAAACTGAATGCCCACATCAAAGAATGAAATTAGATCCGTTATTTACCACCCTTCACAAAAATTAGCCCCAAATACATAGAAAACCTCACTGTGAAACTTGAAACACTAAAACAACTAGAAGAAAACATGGCAGTACTCAACAAAATGTAAGTGTAGGAAAGGATTTACAAGTAGGACTCCATTTGCCCAGAAAGTAAATCCAACAGCTGACAAGTGGGACCTAATAAAACTAAGAAACTTCTGTATAGCTAATCAAACAATCAAACTAAGAGAAAGCTCACAGAATAGGAGAAAATCTTTGCTAGCTGTACATCTAACAGAGTATAACTATCCAGAGTAAATAAAGAACTCAAAAAAAGAGTAAAGAAAATAACCCAGTTTAAAATTGGGCTTTTCTTAAATATCAATGCCAAAATAGTCAAAATAATTCTCAGAAAATGAATCCAAAAACACACCAAAAAATCATTCACCATGATCAAGTAGGCTTTATCCCAGGGACACAAGTATGGTTCAATATATTATGGAAATCCATCAGCATAATCCATTATATAAACAAATTCAAGGAGGAAAAATCACTTGTTCATCTCTTTAGATACTGAGAAAGCATTTCACAAAATTCAATATCCCTTCATTGTAAAAGTCTTGGAAAGATCAGGAATTCAAGGCCCATACCTAAACATAATAAAAGGGATAAACAGCAAGCCAGTAGCCAACATCAAACTAAATGGAGAGAAACCTGAAGCAACCCCACTAAAATTAGGGAATAGACAAGGCTCCCTACTCTCTCCATACCTATTCAATATAGTACTTGAAGTTCTAGCCAGAGCAATTAGACAAAAAAGAGTTCAAAGGAATACAATTGGAAAGGAAGAAGTCAAAATGTCACTATTTGCAGATGATAGTATACTTAAGTGACCCCAAAAGTTCCACCAGAGAACGCCTATAGTTGATATAAAAAAAAAAACTTCAGCAAAGTGGCTGGATATAAAATTAACTCAAACAAACAAGTATCTTTCCTCTATTTAAAGGATAAACAGTCTGAGAAAGAAATTAGGGACATGACAACCTTCACAATAGTCACACTTTGGTGTGACTCTAACCAAACAACTGAAAGATCTTTATGACAAAAACTTCAAATCTCTGAAGAAAGAAATAGAGGAAGATCTCAGAAGATGGAAAAATCTCCCATGCTCATGGACTGGGAGGATTAATATAGTAAAAATGACCGTTTTGTCGAAAGCAATCTACAGATTCAATTCAATCTCCATCAAAATTCCAAATCAATTCTTCATAGAATTAGAAAGAGCAATTTGCAAATACATTTGGAAAACCAAAATCCCAGGATAGTGAAAACTATTTTCAACAATAAAAGATCTTCTGGAAGAATCACCATCCCTGACCTCAAGATGTATTACAGAGCAATACTGATAAAAATTGCATGGTATTGATACAGACACAGGCAGGTAGGTCAAGGAAATAGAATTGAAGACCCAGAAATGAAGCCATATACTTATGGTAACTTGATTTTGATAAAGGAGCTAAAACCATCGAGCAGAAAAAAAGATATTTTCAACAAATGGTGCTGGTTCAACTACAAGTCAGCATGTAGAAGAATGTAAATTGATCCATTCTTTTTTCTCCTTGTACAAATCTCAAGTCCAAGTGGATCAAAGACCTCCACATAAAACCAGATACATTGAAACTAATAGAAGAAAAAGTGGGGAAGAGTCTCAAACACATAGGCACAGGAGAATTTTCCTGAACAGAACACCACTACCTTATACTCTAAGATCCAGAATCGACTAATGGGACTTCATAAAATTGAAAAGTTTCTGTAAGGCAAAGGACACTGTCAATGGAACAAAACAGCAACCAATAGGTTGGGAAAAGGGCTAATATCCAATATATACAAAGAATTCAAGAAGTTGGACTCCAGAGAATCAAATAATCCTATTTAAAACATGGGGAACAGGGCTAAACAAAGAATTCTCAACTGAGGATCACCAAATGGCTGAGAAACACCTAAAGAAATGTTCAACATCCTTAGTCATCAGAGAAATGTAAATCAAAAGAACCCTGAGATTCCACCTCACACCAGTCAGAATGGCTAAGATCAAAAACTCAGGTGACAGCAGATGCTGGTGAGGATACAGAGAAAGAGGAACACTCCTCCATTGTTGGTGGGATTGCAAGTTGGCACAACCACTCTGGAAATCAGTTTGGTGGTTCCTCAGAAAATTGGACATAGTACTACCTGAGGACCCAGCTATGCCACGCACCTGGGCATATACACAAAAGAAGCCCCATCAGGTAACAAGGACACATGCTCCACTATGCTCATAGCAGCCATACTTACAATAGCCAAAAACTGGAAAGAAACCAGATGCTCTTCAACAGAGGAATGGATACAGAAAATGTAGTACATCTACACAATGGAGTACTACTCAGCTATTAAAAACAATGACTTTATGAAATTCTTAGGCAAATGGATGGAACTAGAAAATATCATCCTAAGTGAGATAACCCAGTCACAAAAGAACACACATGATATGCACTAACTGATAAGTGGATATTAGCCCAAAATCTTGGAATACCTAAGAAAAACTCAACAGATTATATGAAGCCCAAGAAGAAGGAAGACCAAAATGTGGATGCTTGATTCCTTCTTAGAATGGAGAACAAAATACTCACGAGAGGAAATACAAGGACAAAGAGTGGAGCAGGGACTAAAGAAAAGGTCATCCAGAGACTGCCCCACATGGGGACCCATCCCATTTGCGACCACCAAACCCAGTCATTATTGTTGAAGCCAAGAAGTGCTTGCTGACAAGAGCCAGATAAGAGTGTCTCCTGAGAGCCTACTGATACAGATGAGGATGGTTGCAGCTAACCATTGGACTGAACAAAGGGACCCTAATAGAGGAGTTAGAGAAAAGACTGAAGGAGCTGGAGGGGCTTGCAACACCATAAAAAGAACAGCAATATCAACCAATCAGACCCCACCAGAGCTCCCAAGGACTAGACCACCAACCAATGAGTACACATGGAGGGATGCATGGCTCCAGCCACATAGGTAGCAGAGGATAGAATTGTCCAGCATCAATAGAAGGAAAACTCCTTGGTCTCTGAAGGCACATTTCCCCAATGTAGGGAAATGCCAGGGTGTTGAGGTTGGAGGAGTTAGGTGAGAGTGGGAGCATCCTCATAGAAGCACGGGGAGGGGGTATGGGAGAGGGAAAAAGGGGAAAGGGGATAACAGTCGAAACATAAATATATAAACTATCTAAGAAAAATAAAATTTAAAAATAAATGAAATTGGGCTTTATGTTGACCAGGAAGTTCTTAAAATAAGAAACAAAAATCATCAAGAAATATCTCAAAAAGTATTCATTATCTGTAGCAACCAGGGAAATGCAAATTAAAACTACTTTGAGGTATCATCTTACTCCAGTTAGAATGGATAAGATTTAAAAAGAAACTAACAAAAATACTGGTAGAGATGTGGAGAGAGACAACCCTCACCCACTGCTGATGAGAATGAAAACTGTTGCAGCCACTCTGGACCTCAGCGTGGGGACCTCCCATGATGCTAGTAAGATACCTGTGCATATATTACATTCCTTGGCATATGCCAAGGGACTCGATATCCTACTGCACATGGAAACAACTTCCATGCCCTTGGACTGATGAATCAACAGAACCATGGTACATGTACATAGTTGAAATCTGTCCCGCTATAAAGAAAAGGAAATCATGGACTTTTCAGGTAAATGGATGCTACTAGTTACATTACACTGACTGCAGTGACTGAGACCCAGAAAGACAAACATTGCGTGTTTATACTTATTTATGGTTTCTATCTCTGAATCTTTCAATGTATTTAACCCAGAGTAACTGCAGAAACATGAAAGTAAAAAAGGAGACTGAGGTTCTAGAGAAGGGAGAGCAGGATACAAGACAAAAGTGACATAAAGAAGAAGGAAAAAAAGCATCTTAACTTGAAGGGATGAAAAACAATACAGAAGGAGAGAGAGGAAGGAGGGATGAACACTGCTAATAGTGTTTGAAAACTCCATAGTAAATATTATTATTTTGTGTTTTCATAAATTACATGTAATATTTATATGTGTGTATATTACAGAAAGATAAATAATGATCAATAAATGTATGATAAACAGATAAAGATAGATAGATAGATAGATAGATAGATAGATAGATAGATAGATAGATAGATAGATAGGAGAGGGAAAGAGGAAGGGAGGGAGGAAGGAAAGAAGGAAGAAAAAGAAAGAAAGAAAGAAAGAAAGAAAGAAAGAAAGAAAGAAAGAAAGAAAGAAAGAAAGAAAGAGAGAAAGAAAGAAAGAGAGAAAGAAAGAAAGAAAATAGACAGATGATAGATAAAGGGTATTGTTTAAATGTTTAAATGTCATTGTACCACTTGATCTGACAATGTTTCTGGCAAGATTCATAGACCATCTAACAAAATCCATAGTAGCAGATATGAGAAGACTCCTTTCCAGTTTTTGGTCAGGTGAGTCCGAGAGCCTCCAGAAACAAAAGCTATCGTTGTTGCCATTGGCTGCCTGCCAGCATTCGAAGTTAAGTCCATATAGCTTAAGACACCATGAACTTTAGATATAGGATTTAGAAGACTTAATCTGGTGACCCAGAAGCTCCCTCCCTGAGGATGAGCTTTCTTTGTATAGGAAGGTACCATGCAAACATCCAAGGCAGAAAAACAATCAGTAGTCCTACCCAACTATGATATCTAGAAACTACAATAGTGACCAGCATGGCAAGATACGCCCAGAGGTAAAATAGTGGCAGTTACATGTTGGGGGTACCAAAATGGAAGCAATGCATTCAATAGGGAAAAAGTCGTATCTGGTACTGCAAACTTAACCAATTGCCCATCTGCTGCCTTCGCTACACCATCATGGACTCTAACCTTCTGGAACTGTAAACCCCACCAGATAAGCTCTTCCTTCTAAACTCCCCTGTTCATGTTGTTTTATCACAATAGGAGAATAGCTAAACCAGGAAACAAATATATTATTAATTATTGCAACTCCTCTTGCTATGCTCCTGCCGTATCTAAGGCTGTACGACTATTACTTTTTCTCAACCTTTTATGCGTGATCTCTTCATGCTGGTGCAGACTGTATTACATCATGCTCAATGTCCCTCTTACAAATTAGCCACACTAGCATTCCAGTGAGTTGGAATGAAAGTTTCACTATTTGACTTGTCTGTTTAAAATGCTTCAGCCTGTTTATTCTGAATTTCTAACTCACCTTTCTCTAGCGCATACAACATGTTTTCAGAAGTATACATAATTTTCAAATTTCTATGTTCAGCCCTACCTCGGTATTATCCCTCAGTCCTCTTAATATATCTATACCACACAATATCCTTTGGCACTAACCCTCTGTAAATCCATGCAGAGCAGAAGCTCCAATGTATTCTTACAGCCCAAGTGCAAAGTGGACTCACCTTCCACGAAGTCTACTGTGCCTGTGTAAACTCTTCATGTATCTTCCACAGGTAGAATGCATGCTTATTATTTCTTATATTACTTTGAAGTTATATTTTGTTGGCTATCTTCCTTCCTGCTTGTATACTCCTTGATATCATAAATGGACCGAATAGTATCTAGCTTCATCTTACGTCTCTTGCCCTAAGCACAAAGAAAGCATGGAAGGAAAATAGGAAAATGGGGAGGGGGCAAATGGAGGATTCAAATGACAGGCTCCCATTTCCTTATCACAACCTTGTTCTTTCTCCGTTGCCATCAAGTTTGCCATCTGTCCCCATTATTGTTCATCCAAGCTTCCAAAAAGTAAGACGATTATGATGGTTAAAACACACATATACAAACAAAAAAGTCTACTTTTCAGTTGATGTTTTTCTGTAGAATTACACCTCCTTTCATGTTGAAATCCCTATTTTTTCAATCTTAATTCCTTGTAAAATTTGAGATCTAGGTAGAAAAAGCATTGACTGTTATTTTGAATCTGAAATTTTCAAAACCCTTCGCCTTGCTTTTTTTCACTGAAATATGGTTTTAATAACTTGATTTTATTATACGAAGTTTCTCCAGAATGATACATCCCTGTTCCATTAGAACAGAAAGCTTTGGGGTTTGGGTTTTCCTGGGTTCTGATATGCTATGTAAAAAGGTTCTTCATTCCCTGCTTTTCCTCCTTCCCAGCACTGTACCTCTTTAACTCACTATTGCAGAATCAACTCTTACTTTTTGCCTCTGATGTCACTGAAAAGCTCCTTATTGTTAATCCATGGACTTTATCTGCATTGTTCCAATATAAGCAAAATAGAAAGAGGAAATAGTCTATGCCCTTTAAGAGGGTGAAATCTTGTCCAGAGAGCATGGATCATGCCCCTTGTGACATGATCCCATTGTGGAATGAGATGATCCCATTGTGGAATGAGATGAGGAATGGGACTCAAACAGAGTGAGATTCCAAGGCAGGAGGCTGTGTGGGAAAGGAGCCTGCCAGGGCATGGGGTTTCGAACACCTTTTCTTCTGCTACAAAGCTTGACAAATATTCTCATAGTAAAGGAATTTGGAGTAGAGAGTTTCAGGCCATAATAGGAACCCTGCTTTTTCCCCTTTAGTTTCAGAAATGAAAGTATCTTCCAATAGATACTTTGTCTATTATACAAGTTGTTACATACATATTACATATAGTCACATACATATTACATGCATATATAAATTGTTGTTACATGCATATATGTATATATTTATATATTTATATATTCCTAAATATATAAATAGGCAGGGTTGGTAAAGTCATAGATTTTGGAGGAACACTTATAACTACCATTTTACTAAATTAGTGTAATCCCTAGCTTCTAAATATTTGTTCTTATATCCGCAGATAAGTGTAGTCCTCACCCCTCCTCAAGTAAACTCCTCATTGCAACAGAATCAAGATCAGAAAGTCACAACCAATCAAGAGGCATAGTTGCACAGTAAGTCTCAATGGATACATTTAAAATATACAACCCCTCCCATCCAAGGCTCAGGGATCATGGTGGAAGAGGAAAAAGAAAGGTTTTAAGAGCCACAGGATAGGTTTGATGTGAGATTATATCTCCTAGGACTGTTGAAAGATTTTTTTTAAATTTTTAGGTAGAAGAGGAAACTTGAAAACTTGTTTTTCTATACACTGACTATTCCTATGTGCAATAGCAATAATGATCTCTTTAGCATGAGTAATTAGTCAATGGTTTGTGGTCAATTTGTATTTTGATGATGTCCCTAGAATAGGAAAACTTGGGTTTGGTCTGATAAAACTCTGTTCTAGAAAGTTTGGATCTTCCCACTGTGGTGTCCATCAGCTGAAGAGAATGAACAATTTATTCCTTCAATCTACACTGTAGTTCATTTTATTTAAACAAGTTATAGCCTTACATTGCATGTTCAACAATGTGATCTACCCCCAGTGAAAGCGCTGGCCATTGAAGACTAGTGTTCTTCTCTGGTACAAATGGGCTCTCACTTACCACTCATATTCATCAACCTTTCTGTTTCTGGGAAGCCCTCTCCTCAGTCTTGGCTAAATCTCCCTGATTTCTTTCCTTCCAGATATCTTCAAAGCAGCCCTTTTGATGGAAACAAACAATATTACAATGCAATGTAACAAACGTTGCTGAATTCTCCTGGTCTCAAAGCCTTAGCTCCTAGTTCCAATTTCTTTGGCAAGAGGAGTTCTTAGAATACATGCTGAGCTCGAGCTCTTATTCTCTTACTCTCTTACCCTCTTACTGTCTTCCCTCTCCCCTCTCTGTCCCATCCCCACTCCATGTGTTCAGAGCTGATCCTTTACTCCTCTTTCTCTCTTCTCTCTCTCTCTCTCTCTCTCTCTCTCTCTCTCTCTCTCTCTCTCTCTCACTCCACTCTCTGTCTCTACTTCCTTCCCAACTCACCTTCCTTGTCGTTAAATAAACTCTATTCTTACTATACCTGTCATGTGGCTGGTACATCAAGGGAAAGGATACACACACACACTCACACACACATACACACACACAGAGAGAGAGAGAGAGAGAGAGAGAGAGAGAGAGAGAGAGAGAGAGAGAGAGAGAGAGAAGAGTACATATTGAATTCTTCTGGTCTCCTCTATTGCGTTTAAAGGTGTACTTAGATCATCAAGTATTTTATCTTCCTTTATGTAGACCTGGATATGCAGCAGAGGCTGGGCCCTGGGAGTGAACAAGCATGTCTTGAAGTATTTAACAGTCTTGACATTTTGGTGGTAAGTATAGCATTTAACAGCTATGCCATCTCTGAAATCCATATTTACTGGTCTTACTAAATTAGTTGGATTGTGCATGACTCTATGAAATGATACAGGAACATCTCATGAATTTATCCACTTGACAAATGCTTACTGAGAACATACAATGCACTGATCAGTGGGCCAGGCTCTACACATGTATGAGTTCATTGTCAAGTTTTTGTCATTTATTTCAGAGTGCCTAGCTATCGTTACACATTTAACTCCTCCCTTTCGGTAGATAGGAAATGTTCTAGGGGAAAATGCATTCTTCTCCTGTCCTGATGCTTCCTGCCTTGCCTTTCTCTCCCTTCCCTGGAGGAGAAAGCAGACATTTAACTGGTAATTTGGCAAAGTGACATTGGCTGTAGGGCAGAAGTATTCTTCATGCAGTTACTAAGGGAGGCATTTTTCTAAAACTATATCTGACAAGGTAGGCACCACTCACTTAAGGAAGTTCAAACATTGCTATTTCAACTGCCAAGAAAAAAGCTATGAAAAAATACTAGGTTGTTTAAATAACATAAATATATTTTCTTATAGTTCTAAAGAGTGAAGCCAGAGACTAAGTCAGAGAAGGGGTTCTTGCATTGCTAGGTTAAATGTATTAATCCCTTCATAAAGACCCATCATCACAACCTCATCTCAACCCATTTTCCACCTAAAACTCTCATTTCCAGAAACATCGAAGGTGCTGTAGAAATGACACGCATGCAGTGAATAGTATGTGGTGAGCTTTGATCTCTTCAAGGGCTATAGATTAGCATAAGATTATTTTCCTGAAATGCTGGTTGGCAGAAGCAATGAACCTGGGCTTGTAATCAATCACTTGAGCGATTGGCAGCTGACACTCTATAGTCTACTGTGATGTTAGCCATTATTAGTGATAGGTTAAGTATATTTCATTTATTTCCAAAATACAACATTTTCAATTTACAGCAAGTTTATTGAGTCATAATCCTAACATACCTTGAGGAGAATCTCTACCACCATATTAAGAGTTGAGGAGTCCTCATATGAGTTTCAGAGGCACAATTCAGGTCTTCACATATCATGGCTAAGAGACCTAAAGTCATTTTGACACCCTGATTTTATTAATAAAGAAGACATGCCTAATGCCCTGTCACTGACTTGTTCTTCTCTAAATTGGTCTCTAACTCTGGCAAGAAAGAAGCCATTATTTATTCAAGTCTTTCAAATCCCCACTGAGCTCAGAAATTTCTAGAATTGCAGAAAAGGATGGAAGGGTAAGATGTATAGAATGAATGTAAAAAAAAAAAAGGTTTTTCAAAGAAATGGGTCATAGCCTTCTGGGTTGTGTTCTAAAATACTACAAATAATGACTAACTACTTTTTAGACCTCTGAGCAAAGAGTCACAGTCTTCTAGGTACCCATGTCCAAACAATGGCACCATGACTTACCAGTATTTTTATGATACCTTAAGAAGTTTCACTGAGGAAAAAATGATTCCATTGTCACAGAATGTAAGGATTAGTTTGCTCTCAGATCCCTCACAAGGGCACTGGGCACACTGGTGTGAAATGTTAACTGTGCTTGTGTAACCTGGGGTTTCTGACTCTCGCTCTGTCTCTTTATCACTCTGTCTGAGCCTTCTTAGAGCTGGCTCAGATTCCTGCCTAAATCCCCCTTGCTCAGTGAAGTGAATATGCTTTTTTATTTCTTTTATTTTTTGAGACAATATAATTACATCATTTCTCCCTTCTCTTTTCCTCCCTCTAAACCCTCCCATATCACCACCGCCTTGCTCTCTTTCATATCTGTGGCCTCTTTTTCATTAATTGTTGTTATATACAGATAGATAGATAGATAGATAGATAGATAGATAGATAGATAGATAGATAGATAGATAGATAGATAGATAGAAAAATACATAAAAACAAGCTACTCAAACTCTTATTGTCCAGATGTTTCTCCCAGTGGCAAGCTCATTAGTGTTTTAAAATATAGTACAGAAGGTTATGTTTCTTTGAAAAAGAATACACCTTCCTTGCTTCTCTAAGTTATCACCTTTCAGTGAAGGTAAAATAACAAAAAGTCAATATATCGTATCTTGAGGGCCTTCAGTCTTCACACTTTGAATACTGGAAACAAATATCAAACTGCTTAAGGTTGCATCAGTTTTCCCCACACATCCTGGAATAAGGAGGTCCTGACCATTGAGTTTGATACACCTTGGCAGGCAAGCAGTCTCTACAGGAAGCCATCTCCCAGCCAGATAAGAAGTTCATCATGCAGCACTTTCCCCACTCCACCCCCACGCACCTCAGGAGATTCCCAGACCACCTTCCACATCTTTGTCTCTTGGACCAGTAATTAAAGGACTCCTCCTGACTCTCTAGTGTTCTCTAAGCATGAGTAAAAATCCAACACAGTCTCCTGCGACCCCAACCCCAGACCTTGGTCTCCACTGCATTCTTCTCTGTCATTCACTGTCTCTCCTGAATCCCTTCCCTGCCCCCTGTTTTGACTGACTATCATAAAGGGCTTGTACCTCCTACCCAGACAGGGGCAACGTTATCTTCACTAATAAGAAGCAGCACAAAGAACTTGAAAAGTCCTTTCATTTTTTCCCCCAGTAGGCCACCAGTTACCAGTTTATAGAATTGATAATTGACAAGGGCCTTCAGGCAGAAATACAAGCATAACTCATTCCTTGCAGGCCATTGGGACTTTATCTGCACTAGCTCGACAGAAAGCTAAAGTTTCTGTGGTGCTGATTGCAAGGCCATTGCTCCTAGTCACAATGTTCCAGTCAGGCAAATATTGACTGGTCATCTTCTGCATCAGTGGGACCCTAACAGGGCAAAATCTCACAGGTACATAAATTTGAGATGACTTGACTAGGCCCCACCTACTGCCATCCCCTCATCTATTAATCCACTATTGACATTCTAGCTCCAAGACCCATTTAATAACCTCAATTCTGTCATAACTTTTATATATCAGTTGAATGTCAGTGGGGGGCAGAGGCTTATAAATTGCTTGTGTTCACTTGAAATTGCAATGTACCTTTTTAAAATTTGAATCTGCATGGTTTAAAGTCTATGATAGTCCAAAAATGATTCTTTCTGCCATGAGTCTACAAGGGATACCTCTTAATCATATGAACATTCGTCATGAAATAAACTTTTTAAGTATTTTTTATTATTTTATGTGTATGAGTGTTTTGTCTGTATGTATATAAGGGTGCTGCCTGTATGTCCAGTGCCCAGAGAAGCCCAAAAAGACACTGGGTTCTCTGGAATTGTAGCTACAATTGATTGCTGCCATGTAGGTGCTGGGAACTAAACCAAAGTCCTCTGCAAATCACCAAGTGCTCTTATCCACTGAACCATGAAATAAACTTTAATACTACCACAACATCATCTTGAAATTATAAGACAATATTATGATGATATTACTATGGTGATCCACTGGAAGAGCAGGTTACCATTAGAAAACAGCTCATCATGAGACTGAAATGATGGTTCCGATGTTAAGAGCACTGGCTGATCTTCCAGAGACCCAGGTTCAATTCCCAGCTCCCAAATGGAAGCTTACAGCTGGCTGTAACTCCAGTCTCGGGAGATCTGACATCCTCTTCTGGCCTCCATTGGTACCAGGCACACATGTGGTACACAGAAATGCATGTGGACAAAACCCCTGTACACATAAAATGAATAATTTTACATTTAAAATATCTTATCCCATGATTGTTGTTAAGAAAATTACACAGAAGTATTCATTTTCGTACAGGAAAATTGATCACAGACAACCTTGATCCTTCAAAAGGTAAATTTTGTAATTGTCTCACAAAGTTACACATTGCGATTTGGTATCAGAAGTTCGGCTAGAAGAAACCAATATAGACTTTGCCAATCGTCCTGGGGACATATTCATCCTGAGTTAGACCATGGAGCTGGAAAGAGTGAAGACATGTAGATAGGCCGCTGGTTGAGGTGGACGGGCCTTCGTTTCTTTTCACCAGAGAATCCAGAAGAATGGCCACATTTACACATATACACGAGGAAATTAACATCATCACCAACCTTAGACAAGGTTTTGAAGCTTGAAAGCCACAGAGGCCGCTGTTTGACATGAAAATCAACAACAGGGGAGACAGCAAAACCACAGAAGTAAGACTGGGATGAAAACCTGGGGAAATCTGTATTTTCATGTGGGGACCCTACATTTCTATGCACAGCTTGAATCAAACATGCATCAAAACCATTTGGAAAATAAAAAATTGTTTCTATTGATCATACAGGGACTTTTAATGACTATTTTCTTTTAAATCCCACTATAAAATGACATTTTTATATCATATTTATATTATGTAAGATATTTGAGGAATCCAAAGATGGTTTAGAACATAGCACAGAACATCCACAGGTCAGAAATATTGTCCTGGTCTTCCTTCCTTTTGAACTTCATGTGGTCCGTGAGTTGCATCATGGGTATTCTAAGCTCTTTGCCTAATATCCACTTACCAGTGAGGACACGTCATGTGTGTTCTTTTGTGACTGAGTTACCTCACTCAGGATGATATTTTTCTGGATCTATCCACTTTCCTAAGAATTTCATGAAGTCATTGTTTTTAATAGCTGAGTAGTACTCCATTGTGTAAATGTACTACATTTTCTGTATCCATTCTTCTCGAAGAAAATCCGGGTTCTTTCCAGCTTCTGGCTTTTATAAATAAGGTTGCTATGAACGTAGTGGAGCACATGCCCTTGTTATATGTTGGAGCATCTTTCAAGTATATGCCCAGGAGTCATGTAGCTTGGTCCTCAGGTAGTACTATGTTCAATTTTCTGAGGAACCACCAGACTGATTTCCAGACTGGTTGTACCAGCTTGCAATACCACCAGCAATGGAGAAGTGTACCTCTTTCTCCATATCCTCACCAGCATCCTAGAATGAAATTTAAAAGTTATCCCCTAGTCAGGTAAGCCTGTACACCACCATCACCAAGCACTGTCTGAACCTGAAGCCAATTCGCCGTTCATCCAAGTGCCCTGAGTAGTTACAATCTGAAAACTGTCAATGGTGGTCTCAAACCTACTGCATTTGCCTTACATAATGTTAATGGTGTTTTTCTCCATGCAAGGGACATATTTAAAGTATTTCTCAAAAGGGGGGAATCATTCTTCTACTTCTCAAAGGCATTTATTGCTCTGGCTCCTTGGCGTAGTTTAAACAATTATGATCACATTATACAGACAGTCTATAAATCTCCTCTTTACATAAAATATAACATGAGGTCCTTCCATATTCTTGGGGTCTTTATCAATGCCATGCATAGGGCTCGTTCATAAATATTACACAGAAAAAAAGTCACCAAATATTAGGAAACACAAAGATTAAAGTCCACTGAAATTGATAACTCTAGAGGCTGTCTTCCTGGAAAAGATTCTGAGAAAGAAAATACACAGATGGAAGCTTTGAATTTTGTATTTTGGCTTGTATTCTCTGAGGCAGAGTTCAAGTCCTGAAGGGAATGAGGAATCCAGTTCTCACCACGGTCCAGTGCTTCCTCCCAGAAGAAAGCTGGATCAAAAAAGCGCCCTGCCAGACCAATTGCTGCCAGTGTCTCAAAGCCAAGGACAGCATCTTATTCAAATATTTTGCTTTAAAGTCAACTGAAAGTCAAGCTTTAAAAATAGCATGAGGCATTTTGCAAACCTAATTAGGCTCCTCTGAGATGCTCAGGGGCACACTGAGTTAGCATGAGCCCGATCTGGGCAGACAGGAAGTAGGAGTGGGAGTCAAATAATCCACCTGTGAACTTGCAAGCACTGGAAAGCCAAGCTTTGATGGGTCTCAGTGGGACAAGGGATAGCCTGCTGACTACCAGTGCACCAGCCTGAAGGGAAGCAGAGGTGAGGCTCAGGGACGGCCTTTGGCAAGAGCTGTTCTTTGCAGAAAGTGTGTACTGCGCTCTGCCTCTGTTAGTCTCCACACTTTAGCCAAATAAGGCCTTAGCTCCCCTCTCCTTTCTTTCAAGAGGAGACCTGTAGAAGACCAAATCTTACTGCTTACTGCTTCTTTTTTTGTCAGAGGCCGGGCTCCTGAGAACCTACATAATGCTTCTACAGCCCTGTGTTATTAAATGAATTCTAGCCAGATGCAGAGATCCTTCTAGAAATAGACTGTGCCTTGCAGTGAGTCTCTTTTAGCGGCCCTTGTTAAATATTTCAGTGTTTCTCTGTTCTTCATTTTCTGAAAAAAGCTCTCCAGCAGATTTCCTGTCACAACACATACAGTCAACGCTTTTATACAACATCCTTTAAGATATGCAAGACAAGATACTGAGGAGATAAGAGCGTTTGCACAAACGTGAAGATTTGAGTTTGACTCTCTGTTCCCCCACATAAAACGCCATATATTGATATATGTGTCTGTAATCCTAGAATCGAGAGTCAGAGACTGGTGGATAATAGACGCTTGTTGGCCAGCCTGCACCGTTGAAATTTCAAGCTTAGCTTCAAGTGAGAGATCTTGTCTCAAGGGAATTAAGCAGAGAGCAATAAAGGAGATATCCTGTACCCTACTTTGGCCTCTGAATACATGCATACATCATCATACTCATGTGCATATACCGCAAATACCTCTCATACACACACATTACACAAAGGTTAATTTTATAATAAAATATGTTAACTGACTTGGCACCATAATTTAGCATACATATTTCCTAAGTGGAAAAGAAAACCAAACATCATAAAGCTTTCTACTGAATCACAATAAGTAAATCACATATGATATGGCAGGACAAAGAAGGAGTAAAGAAGTGACTATTGTAAAAATGTGGAAAGGGTTAAAGAAATACACAGTCAACAGCAATACACTTCAGGGCTATTAGATGAAAAGCAGTGGTTCTCCCTGGAAGTGGTGAGAGGTATGGCTAGTTAGAGTAAGATGTTCCCATTGGAGACAGCTATTAAGAGAAAGCAGCCATTGCCAGACTAGGACCACAAAGAAAAACAGGACAATAAATACTCCAGGATGAGAACTACTCCAGCTCTCTCACTTCCTCTCTTCCAATCTTCTGTCAATAACTTGCATTGCCTAAACCCAAAAAGAATTCAGCAATCCTTGGAAGTTAACACCTTGGTCCACAGAAGAACAATGGAAGAGAGTAAGGAGTGTATCTGATGGAACAGAGCAAGAAAGTCCCGCGCAATCCACCCACCCACCATCCTCACCCCATCCCGTGCAATCCACCCGCACCTGCCATCCTTACCCCATCCCCACTTCATTTGCTTTTTACATTCTTGTGAATGAGATAGAAACCCCGTGTTCTTACCTGGTACAACACACCAAATTCTATAAGCTCTTCCAGAGCCAGTGACAATGCTCATTCTATCATAGTCCCACCTTAAAAACTGAAATATAATTCCAACAGTATTCTTCCTATAAAATAGTAGGAGAAGGGAGAAATCAAAAAAAATAATTAACTCACCTACATGTTCACAGTTCTGTAATGCCATCAGGAATAATTTAATAACCACAGCTTCCTTCTTCCGCTATTAATGTCATACTTACTCTCTGAAGACTATCTCCTATATGTTCAACAAATAGGAGGACTTAACCCCCCCCCATTCCTCTAGGACAGTGGTTCTTAGCTTTTCTAACCCTTTAGCAGAGTTCTTTATGTGGTGGTGACCTCTCACCAACCATGAAATTAGTTTCATTGTTACTTCATAACGCTTTTACTACTATTATGAATTGTAATGTAAATATCTTATAATCAGGATATCTGATATGTGACCCCTATGAAAGAGTCATTTCACACACACACACACACACACACACACACACACACACACAAAGAGGCTGTGACCCACAAGTTCAGAACTTCTGCTCTAGGACCTTAGTCAGTAATCATTCAATTTATCTAACTTCAGTTGCTTTTCCATTGCTCAAGCCTTCTGGAAAAGGCAGTACTAAGATGATGTCAGGGAGTTCCCTTAGGTCTTAAAATATCTCGAATTTAGTCCTTTTGGGCAGTGGATCACAATGGATGCTTACCCAATGCCTTAGTTGTTTCATCATATGCAGTATGTGTAGGAAGTTGCCAAAGAAGCCAGAGGAGGCATCAGATTCTATGGAACTGGAGTTAGAGACAGTTGTGAGTCGCCTGGGTGCTGGGAACCAGACCTGGGTTCTCTGCAAAAGCAGTCAGTGCCCTTGACTGCTGAGCATTAACTTAACTGCTGACGAGCTCTGCCTGCTTTGGTACTTTTGCCCTAACTAAGCTTGATGTGTTAGGAGGATCCTGCCAAAAAGACCAGTCAACAAAGAAGCACATGGGGGGAGCCAAGGTCTCCAGTCACGTGCCCATTATAAAGCTACTGCTGGCTGCCACATGTGCAAACTTCCAAGAGAATGGTTTCCCAGCTGGGTCTTCAAATGAGGCTCCAACTCCAACAGATAGTGATTATGGCTTCATGAGAGTCCCAGAAACAGAATTGTCTGATAAATGCTTGTGGTTTCAAATCATAAAAGTTCAACTTAACCTATTATATGCTAACAGATAAATCAAAAACACGCTAAAGCCACTTGAGTGATAGATCACAAAGCAAAACCAGGTAGGTGATGCTAGAAGATGTTCTGGAAGATTCTGGAGATGGAACATTTTAGAAGATCCATGTGTATTGGAGAGCATGCCCTCATAGGAAACTTTGTGACTGCAGCTCTACACCGTGCATGTGTTCCTGGCTGTAACTCTCTCACATATTCCCTTTAGTCTCCATGGAGGTGCAGATGACAGAGCTTCCTGATCCTAGATTAGATCTTCCAGAACTATGAGTCAAAATCAATTTCTCATTGCTTTATTACTAGCATCCAGAGCGTATATCTTCATACTGATTCAAAGGTGACTAACACAGGCATTCTCTCACTCCATTCCATTCATCTTGTCTCACACATTGGAGCTTGTGAAAGAACGTGGCACCATAAGGAGGGCGCTGATTTACAACATATGTTCCATCCTGCAAGTTCAGACCTCATAAGACGTCTTCTTAGTTTGCACCTGAAGTGAGGTGTTGAATGGCCATTTTATCAAGGAAGTTTCTCCACAGAGACAGAGCCCAAAGAATGCAAATCCAAACATAGATTACTTTTATCATAAAATTAGTTCTTCAGTCAGAGGCATGAAGTAGGGGCCACCGTGGCCATCAAGAGTACATTAATATAGGTCCACCACTGAAAGTGTACACCAAAGCATTACAGGCAGGGATGGCAAGTTTATATTTAGACTATCCATATGTCTATATCTAGACATGAAAGCACACATATTCCCTTGAAGACAAACTTCTGCCTCCTTTACAAGGAAAGCAATCAAAGGTATCAACCTATATTAAAGGAACAGGCTTGTTCCCTAAGGAATGTGCAAAATAAGAGTTTATTTATGGACTCTATGGCTGGCAAAGTAGACATTCAGACATGGCAGTAATAAAATAAGCCATCAGGAAAGGAGTTCCTTGTTATCAAGACAAAGCCTCAAAACTAAAGATGTTCATCTAGTAAGATGGCTCCTTGTTTTTCAAAGTAAAACTCAGCTACTTATCTCTCACTCTTATGGAGACTATATTTCAGAATACTATATGTAGAGAAACCTTCTCAATACATCAGGATCCTGAATTAGTTATTCTGCTCAGATCTTCTAGCTCATGAGTCTCGTTCATAGAGTCTATATTTCTTCTTGGCTTACAAAGTCCAATTAGCATCAGGTCTTCAATGCCATGGGCCATCGTGGTGCTTCATAGGATTTCAACACAATCAAATTATTTCAGGTTAGTATTAAGATAATATGTAGAGTAGTTTCCACGGTCACATGGTAGGAGAGAAAACCTCCCATCTTAACCACATGAAGCTAAATTGCTTCGGATTTCCTTTATAGATTAGTATTGAAAAGAAGTAAAGTGTTTTGTAGATCAACAACTCTACTGGATGCCATCAGCTATACTGACTTGTTTCAGCAAATATTCCTCCTCCTCTCTAACCACAGCTGCAGTGGGCAGCACTGACTGACTATATAATAATCCACAGTGTCCAAGGCCACAGGGATTTGCCACTGGGTAAAGAGTCATATTAAATAATGACTAACCCTGAACTGTTAAGTCCTTTTATGTTGCCATTTATGTCTACTATTCATACTTGAAATATATAGCATGTTTCATTTTTTGGAAGAAATGTTAGGCAATTCCTTTCTATCAAAACACTCTTCACATAATGAGCCAGCTAACCACAGTGGGATCGACTCTACCACATTAAGTATATTGACCCCTAGTCACACTCTCAATTTTGTATTGCTGAGTAACAAATTACCAAAAGTTCATAGGCTAAAACAAGTTTTATTTATTATCTCACAGTCCTGCAGAAATTTCAAGATACCTGAAGTGTGTTCTCTGCTTGGAGTCTCCCAAGTTCAAATTCAAGATGTTGGATAGGCCAGGCTCCTATCTGGAGGACTTCTATTGAAATGATTGAAAGAACTAAGTAATTTGTAACTAGAAGACGGAAACCTTCAATCCACTGGGGGACCGTTTTCTACTTCTCAGGAACTCCTTTACTATGTTGGTGATATACTTCAGTATTATGATTTTTGCATGGAACACACAAGCCTCTGGGCTTAATATCCATACTTAAAAATAAAAAACACCCTACCTTCTTTGTTACATGCACTTTACATCTTCCATCCCAGCAATAGCACCTGATATACCCCGGCCTTTTATCTGTCAGCAGCCAGAATAACTAGCTCTGTCCAGTTAGGCTTCTTTTGCTGTGATAAAGACTAGGCTAACACTGTCTGGAAAAGGGAAATGAAAGGGCTTATTTCCTATGACAAAATATGGTGATAATTAGCCTCAATATGAGTCCATCTTACAGGAGGAAGTCAGGGCAGGATCTCAGGCAAGGCACCTAGAGGCAGGAACTGAAGCAGAGAATGTGGAGGAACGCTCCTTACACTGCCTACAGTGAGCTCAGGCCTCCCACATCAATTGTTTATCAAGAAAGTACCACAGAACCTCCAATCCATTGGGAGCATTTTCTAACTTGTGTGAGGTCGACAAATATCTAACTGGTATGATCTCTAGGCATTAAAAAGAAAATGCTCAGTGATTAGGTTAGGGTCCTCAGATAATGTCCTTGTCTATGCCCACCATGTAGTGCTGAGAATGGATTGAACCTAGGATCTTGTACCCACTAGACAAGTGCTCCATTACTGAGCTGTAGCCCCAGTCTATTTTTGCTTTTATTTCTGAGACAGTGTCTCATTAAGTTTCCACGTCAGCTTTGAGCTCAATCTGTGGTCATACTGTCCTTGGCTTTATAGTCCCCCTTTCATAAGCTCCTAAGTAGCTGAGATAATACTAGTTCCTATATCCCATTCTTGTGCCAGATAACGGCATGGCCATTTAGTCCCATACTGGAAAATATTAAAAATAATGTAAGTGATACTGCACTCAAATTGGGGGAAAGGATCATACAAAGGCAGACCAACTGGGAGTCATTCCTAAAACTCTACCCATGGCTGGTTATTTTTATTGCTCTAGGCCAGTGTCTTAGGGTTTCCATAGCTGTGAAGAGACACTACAACCAAGAAAACTCTTACAAGAAAACATTTAATTGGGGCTGGCTTACAGTTTCAGAGGTTCAGTCCATTATCGTCATGCAGAAAGCATGGCAGCATCCTGACAGACACAGTGCTAGAAAAGAAGTTGAGAGTTCTCCTTCTTTATCTGAAGACTTCCAGAAAAAGTCTTTCTTACACACTAGGTAGAGCTTGAGCAAGGAGTCCTCAAAGCCCAGCCCCACAGTGACACAGTTCCTCCACCAAGTCCACGCCTATTCTAACAAGGACACACCTTCTAATAGTATTACTTCCCATGGGCTGAGCAATTAAACACATGAGTCTATAGGAACAAAACCTATTGAAACCACTATAGACAATGCAGGTCCACAGTCTCTGAATCCCTTGTAAGTTGGGCTCATATCAAGACTTAACTCATCACCTGACCTCGCAAAGCCTCTACTCTAAGTGACAGGAATGTGTGATATTTTACCACTGAGAAGCCTCGGGTCAGAGGTAATGAGTAACTAGCTAGAATAACTCCTAGGGAGTCCAGATCTTTCTTGACCACAAGTTCATAGTTACCTTGGCAAAATAGCAGGATGTGTTTCAGAGGAAGGTTAGGGAACGTGTTCATCAATTAAACTCTTCCAAAATCTTTCCAAAGGAATCCAGCCTTCTACTCAGTTAATGCATTTGGGATGATTGAGCCAGCCCAAGTACAACAACTAGATACAAAGTTATGAATCTCCACTATGGCAATTTGAGGTGTGTGTGTGTGTGTGTGTGTGTGTGTGTGTGTGTGTGTGTGTGTGTGTGTAAAAGTGAATATGATCCGAGTGCATGATAAACCTCAGTGTCATTTACCCTGACAGTATCAAAAAAAAGTACCACAGGCTGGACGGCTTAAAGAGCAAGCATTTGTTGTGTTTTCTTGTAGTTCTAAAGGCTAGGAGTCTAAGATTAAGATGTGGTAGCTTCCCATGAGGTTTCTTCCTTGGTTTATAGAGATTTTTATCCCATGTCTGCACTTTTCTCTGTAACATAATCTTCACTTCATATAAGGCCACTAGTCTTATCTGAGTAGGATCCATGTAGTTTGATGTCATTATGCAGGTGAAGGTAGACAAGATAAAACGAGGCCTGTCATTGGACGAGAAGGAAGGGAAGTGGGAACAAAGATTTTAGAAGGAGAGGGAGAAGCAGAGAGAAGGAGCTAGGAGAATCGAGATGTAGATGGAGAAAGATGACCCAGATCCAGATGGTCTTGAATTGCCAAGGCAGTTGAGATGGATTTCTGTAGGCAAATTTATCTTATCTAGGTGGGCAGTTTATATCCTTATAATTGGTGCAGAGTTCATTGTGTGGAGGCATTGTGGATTGAAAATTTGACATATAAATCTGATGGTTGGGTTGCAGTTTGTTGAGTCTTGATTTCACTGGGTTGTTGGGAGTGTGGGCAGAGTCCAGGGCAGGGAGCTGTGATAAGCCAGCCCATGCTGGACTTCTAGAGCCCCGATTTTACTGGATAGCTGAAACCAGAGTTCGCAGCTAGCAGAGAGCCACCAGGAGAGATACTAACTAGAGATAAATTATGATTAGTTCCATTTGGCCCCATGGGTGCCGGAAATAACTCTAGAGACCAGTGTGGTAAGGTGCCACACTGAACAGCTTGTAGACCGCCCAGGTTAGAAAGTACCTTTGGTGGGGAGGAGGGAGCCACTGAGATAAATTAGCCCTATGGCCTAATGGAACTGGAACTAGAACTAACAAAAGAGTGACCACACGGGTCAGAGAAAGCCCAGGAGAGAAGCGTGGAGTGGTAAGGTCAGGAACCAGTCAAGCCAAATTTTTCACCACCACAGATTCACCCTAATGTCTTCACTGACTCTTAATTATCATTTAACAAATCTGTCTCTAAACAGAATCACAAGGGCTTATGACCTCCACATAAGACTGTGAGAAGGAAGCAGTTGATTTCTAAACATGATCCCTTATACAATATAAATGAAGGTGGTCATTTCTCCCACTTAAAGTAGTCTCTTTAAGCTATGAGCTCTTCTGGATGATTCAATATGGTGGAAATACCACCACCTCTTAGATAAAACATTTGGAATGAAAAGTGTTTCAGATTCCTGGGGGCAGGAATGCTACTGGAGGTGTTGATTGTTTTGACTTTAGCTCTGGAATGCTTGAATTTACAAGCTGAGCTTACTGGGAAGCATTCCCAAATAGTAACATGAAACTCATTTGTCTTTAATATACATTTTACACTTTTAGCCAGAGGAGAAATATATGCAATATCTTCAGTAATTTTATGCACACAATAGTTTTGTGGTGTCAAATACTCAAATTGTGCTACCATGGCAAGGACTCAAAAAGATTTGGATTTGGGAGCATTTCCAGTTTGGGAATTTGGGATGTTGAAGCTGTAATACTGTACAACTTCCAAGGTTCAGTTCTCAGAAATATTCAGCTTTTGCCTTCTACACCAACCACAGGCCACTCCCTTTTCTCAAATATATACTAGGTGAGAAATCTCAAACATTAAATGAAGTTGCATGGAGACAATCCTGAAGCAGCTTGAATCCTCTAACTACTCTTAACACTATTAGCAGAACTACATAATTGTTCCCCAGCCAAGATAGAGAACCTTGGAAACTTACAATAGGGAGCTTGGGCTATTAAATCCTTGAAACATTTTTTTTTAATTTACCCAATGCTAAACTGAAAGAATGCTGGCTTCTTTAGCAGTACACTTCCTAAAACTCTAATTGTCATTGTGGTCCTAAAGACAATACAAATAGAACCTTCAGAAAATGTGAGACAATTGCCCAAGGACTCAATTATGGGAAGTATCTCATCTAGTAGGAGGGTGGCCTCTCAGAGAGAAAATGCTGTGAGCAGGTCTGCAGCTATGTCAGTCAACAAGTCTTTTGCCATATGTCTCAGATCCTTTCTCTATCTTCCTATGCTCTTATCTAGCCCAAAGGACAAAAGAGCTACGGGATCTCTAGTTCCACAGCCCTTATAGTTGTGTCTGACATTAATTTTCACCAGCTATTACTGTACATGAGGGATTCACTAAGACTAACAATAGGGACATTCTAACTTTATCACTATACCCTCTCAAGGATATCCAACTTTTGTAATTCATCCTTCTCTTTGTGTATACTCTCCAGTGCCAGCAGATACAATCTACCCACATCGTAACTCTACCGTTGCTGTAGCAACTATCTGCATCCTTTGATCTCCCAATATTTAGCCTTCTTCCAGCACTGAGTCTCATGTGACCATTGGCGATAATTTAGGTCACTAAGACTAACAAATACCATTGATTACCAGCTATCAGCCAGGATGCCTTCAGTACACTCATGACATATGTAAGCTATCCAACCTGTGAGTGCTATCTGACGGGTAGTAGAGCGGGCACAGAATCAGTAAGAGACATGGCCAAAAGTCAAAGGAGAAACCATCTACAAATACTGAAACAGAAGTAAAGAGCAGCAACAAAGAGGATGAAAAGTCCAAGACTATCCATGGCAGTAATCTGTAATCACTTCTAGATAGAGAAAGGGAAATATGAGAAAAACTACCAGAGCTGGCAAGAGTTGAAACCATAGAAGAGTCCTGGTCAATTGGAAAAAATATACATAGGCACTGCTAAGTGGGGATCCAGTTGGAAGGAATTACAGGAAATCAATGATCTAATATGTTTCTCTTCCAGTGCACCCATCCCTTGCCACTGTCTACTATTGGCCAATGACATTGGGAAGTCAGAGGCAGGGAGTCAGGTGAATACTATCCCTGTCTACAAATGTCAGCCTCTCGTGGCTCAGAACAGGTGGAGAGAGCAGACCATGCCTGAGAGAGCTCATATAAAATCTCTAGCATGATTCAAATCCAAATTTTATTTTTTCCTGCTACACTAGTGAGACTTAGGACCTGATTAAGGCCCATTTCTTGTCCTGTCCAGATCCCTGTTCCAATCTTTGCATAATGGAGTGCACAATACAGGTGGGCAAATGCTTGGCAAGACCCCAACTTTGATTCTATTATTCTCATTGTGCTTCTCTCCTTTGCTTTATTGTTTTATATTTTTCTAATTTTTTTCTTTTTTAAATCATTTTATCTCTGATCCCAAGCAGTACTTCTAAAATGTTTCTTCTACACTCTTTAATTTACAGTAATTTACAGTATTCTTGTAAATACTTACCTTTATTACTTGTGTATTGCTGTGATAACATACCTTGTCAGAGGCAACTTATATAAGAACTTAATTAGGCTTCCATTTCAGAGGACTGCATTCCATGTGGTGCTACAAAGGACAAGCTGAGAGCTCACATCATGATCCACAAACATAAGGCAAAGAGAGAGAACACTGGGAATTGCAGGACTCTTTTAAAACCTCAAAGCCCATCCCCAGTGACACACTTGCTCCAACAAGGCCATGCCTTCTACTTCTTCCCAAAGAGGTTCAACCAGGAACCAAGTACTTAAACATATGAGCTTATAGAGGCCACACTCATTAAAATCACAATATTCATATTCAAATCCCAAAATGTGTGGGATGTGCGTATATGTATATATGGATATGTGTGTGCACATATGCAAAAGGTGAACATGCACACATAGGGTGTGCATGTACATGTGAGAGTCAGAAATTGTTGCTAAATGTCTTCTTCAATTGTTCTACCTTATTCTTTGAAGCAGGGTCCTTAAGAAGGTAGAGTGATAAAGTTAAAATATCCCTATTGTTAGTCCCAGTGAATCCTTCGTGTATAGTAATAGCTGGTGAAAATTAATCTCAGACACAACTATAAGGGCTGTGGAGCTAGAGATCCCATAGCTATTTTGTCCTTTGGGCTAGATAAGAGCATAGGAAGATAAAGGAACTGAGACATATGGCAAAAGACTTGTTGACTCACATAGCTGCAGTCTTGCCCATGGACATTCCTTCTCTGAGAGACCACCTTCCCACTATATGAGAATCTTCCAATAATGAGTCCTTGGACTGTCATTCTTTGCAAACCTCTTCTTGTGCCCCTGATTAAATCTAGACTGTCATTCTCATCACCCCAAATCCTCTTCTTGCAGGGGTTGTGCTGTTGACAACCAGGAAAGACAACGAGTAAGGCTTGCCTAGAGCCCCTCATTCACATCTTATTGTACTCATGACCCCTACTTTTTTCTGAGAGCCAGAGATTTCAGATTTTCTCCTTTCCATCTCCTATTTATAATAAAATTCTCTTGACAGGTATCAGTGATTTTTCTTTCTCCTCCTCTGCTTTTCTCTCTCTCTCTCTCTCTCTCTCTCTCTCTCTCTCTCTCTCTCTCTCTCTCTGTCTCTCATACACACACACACACACACACACCCCTCATCTCCCTATCTGTACTTCCACACTACTAGGATTGCAACCACACACCACAATGTCCTACTTTTTTTTTTTACAGGGACTTAGTTCCACATACTTACAAGGCAAATAGTTTACAGGATGAGCCATTTCTCCAGCCTGTATGCTGGAGAGTCAACTTACAGTCTCGTATATGCCAGGCACTCTGCCTCTGAACTGCATCTCAGAAACCACTGCAAGAAAAGTCACCCTGCCAAACAATTAGCTGCTTCATTAGACACAACCAGGTTGAATCAAGGAAGTTAATTAAAGATGGTGGCCTTACGCTTTCAGAAAGAAACTGTAAAGGCCACAGGTTGCCGTCATAAACAAGACACAGTCAAGTAACCAGCCTATGTCCTGTCCTTTTTCACTCATCCCCAGAAGCCTAATACATCTTAAAGGAACAGAACTTGGTTTCATTGGAAATGTCTACCTCTGGTCCTCACAAAACAAGAGTGCGTTATCTCAAAGGAAACTGAGCAGGGAGGATAATTTACTGTGTGGGGATGGGTATGTATGTGTGCAAATGTGACATAAGTGGACCCAAGGAGGCATATGACTATGTAAAGAGCAGAGAGAAGTGAAAATCAAGCATTAGCCTGTAGTCAAAGCAGCCTGCACTCTATTTTGCTCATGACTGATGGACAGATTGGATACTTCAAAGTCCCCTGTGGCCACAAATTAAACTGTGCAATTTTGACTTGATTTAAAATCACATAGAAATGGATGTGTTTACAGAAGAGCGGTTAGTTCTACAAAAAAAATGCACATATGAACACATACAATAGCTCTTCCTAAACCACCAGCTCACCCCAAAACACCCAAGTTGATCACCATCCCAGTATTGTCTTTGCTAACTCTCCACCTGATCCATTTTCAGGCTGTGGCACTCTAGAAGATCTTTTCTAAAACTTTTTACTTGAATCCAAATGCATTCAAGTTCTAAGAGACTTCACCTTCCAGCTAGATCAGAGCATCTTCTGCTTTTCCTGCTGCAGGGCTCATCTGGACTCCTTGTAGGGAGTAGACCATAGGCAGTAGTACCATCATGGCTGCTACGCACTATCCTTCACAAACCTGGACCTGCAGGCCTAGAATCAGCCCCTTTCTCCCTACACTCACTAGGCCCACTCTCAGGACACTTCAGAGAAATCAAAAATAACTCCTCATCAGAAAAAAGTGCAGGCCCCCTGCATGAGTATGGGAACCTTTGAGAATGGCCTTTTCAGCTTCAAAGCCCCCATGGTGATTTAAGCTTCAAAGCACGGCATGTCATCCTTTGATGATTCGGTGTTTTTAAAGCAGTGGTCTTAACCTTTTTCTAGGTCACAGACCCCTCTGGAAACCTAATGAAAGCTATGGTGTAACATGCCATTTAAATTCACAAACTTAATGAATGAGTCACCAGCAATTGCAGGGGTCTGTAGACCCCAGAACAAGAACGCCTCCCTCTAATATCACATTCTTTCCAAGTCTTCTCTGAAGGGCCCCGATGAGTATTGTTCGTTCTGATCTTGTTTCTAGATAGTTTTCTCCTTCCATTTCTTAGGACTCTGCTACCATCCATCCACATGAAGTTGCCATTTGACAAGAGGTTATGATTTGGGTTGAATTGCTACATTCATTTAACCTTTGACAATTGCATACATAGATACTAAATTTGAGGCTTTTTCATCAACTATCATGATCTTTTATCACCCCATCCCACCGAACCCTCTTCCTCCACAACAAGCTCATTCCTGCTTTAATCTATACATCCTTTTTGATTCATAGACTTTCAGCGGGAGGTGTGGCTTCACAGCCCTAGGCATGATGACATGGTAATGGGCCCCTGCTGTGCAGGTCTTGTGCTGGCAACCACAGCATTAGTAGGTTCATGTGTGTAATAACTCATGAAGTATCACGTCTCAAAGATACTGTATCACAGCACTCCTTCACGACTGGCCCTTACCTTCTTTCTGCCACCTCTTCTAGGATGTTCCCTGAGACTGTGGAGATGAAGCGGTGACAGAGATGTCCCACGTAGGGCTGAGCACTCCACAGTCACCCAGTCTCTGTGCTTTTACCAATTTGAGTCCTTAACCGCTGCCCACTGTAAATGAATCTTCTCCGATAAAGGCTGAGAGGGGCACTAAGCAATGGCTACAAAGATAAGTATTTAAAAAGCAATTTGACACCATGTCTGTTTGATAAAACAACAGGAACAGGTTCTTCACCCAAGTCTATGAACTCCCTAGCCACAAGTTCTTGGCCAGGTTTACAGCACAAGGGGAGTCTCCAGGTAAAGTGCTACTGATGTGTTTTTATTGTACGCATTTATTCTCCTTAGTAGCTGCTCTCGTCCTGTAAGTATATTTTGAATATTATCCCCATATTCACCACTAATTCATCTGTCTATAAATCATTCCACCCCAATATTCATTCATTTGTTCATTCATTCATTCATTCTCCAACCAGTCATTTTTATGCTTTGTGCGTCCTAAGAATGCTTCCATGTCCCAGGGTCTGGGGAGAAGCAAAGAACAAGGCAAAGGTTCCCTGCCCCAGTGTCATTCCATTTGAGCTTGCAGTGCACAAATAAAATAGCGAGTATAACATACTGGACTCAAAACTGCATGGGAAAAGACCACGAAGCCTTCTGAAAGCATGTGGAAATAATATCAATCCTAGACTTGAGAGGAAGCACTAAAGAGTGCCTCCTGCACGTACTGGGAGAAAAGAATGAGTAGGAGTTACTTAACACAGATGCTGAAGAATGTACAGCTGTCCAGCAACTTGGCTTTATCCTGAAAGTAAAGAATAACTTCAGACATTAAAAATGGTCACAGTGTTCACATTTGAGTCTCCCTGACTTCATTTCAGCTGTCTACAGGAGACAATATATTGGAGGAATCAAGACCCAAGATAAGAAACTAGTGAGAAGTTGACATAGTGGTCCACGGGATGGCCTAGATTTGAATAAAGGCAGCAGGGCTGCAGGAAAGTGGGTACCTTGAGGAAATACGGAAAACAGAAATAATAAAGTGTGATTGACTAAGTTAGATGTTAGGCTGAGGAATGATGCTTTGTTTTGTGGTTTGGACAAGTGTCTGCGGGTGTGATTAGGGGACAATAGACAAGAATATGATCTTCAAAAAAGGCAGGACAAAGAGATGAATGCAGCCTGGATATGCTGAGCTTCAATGAGCTTCCTTCAAGCAGAAGCTTTACAATCAATTATGTCTAAAAGGCAAGGAAGACCCTGCCTGACAACACAGACTAGGGGGTCAGCAAAAACCTCGTGATCATTAAAGCCAGGAGTAGAGGAGTCTGCATTTTGGACATTCATTAAGTGTTTTTCTGCTGTCACTTGTAGCTGGGTGCACATCCATTCTGGAGATATGCCCACATGAAGAAGTCTTTGCTCATCCCAAATGATGCTCTCACTGTTTTTAGTGATCTGAGATTCATTGTTACTTAACTTCATTGTGCAAAAACCAGAAAATGTTAATAGACATGGCAATGACATAACAAGACAATAGCACCCAGTGGGACAACCACTGTCACTGGCCCACATTTAATTTTACAGTGCACAACTGTTCATTGAATTCTCTTGAACTTCAATTACAGTTATACAAATGCACAAATGGAGATATCTCTGAAAACATAATTCATACATACGTATTCCCCAGAGAGGACTTCTAAAAAATCTTGGCTTCCTTTTATTCAACTTCTCTCCTTGATATCTCACAAGCAGCTCAAAGTCAAGTTGTCCCAAATCTCCTTTGCCCTCAATGGCTAAATGCTCAATGGCTCCTGCCTAAAAGGATAGCAATTTGGTGTCACAGCTTCCCAGGTATCCTCAGATTTTCTTTTACACACACACACACACACACACACACACACACACACACACATTTCACAATTTATTTTATATATACATTAGGAATCTCCATGGCTCTACCATTAAAATACCCATACAATCTGACCACATCTTCCTGACTTCATTCATCACCTATTCTGAGCCAGACTAATTCTCCAGAAGCTTGGTGCATAACAACAATAACAATAAATGCCCTTTCATTCAAGACCCTGTCTCTTCCAGGACTCCAGATCAGTTCAGGATTTTAATTTGTGGCCATAGCTCTAAGTCAAGTTTGACATTTGTAGTAAGAAGGGGAAAGGAATCTAGAAACTACACAATGGGTTTGGAGATCCAAAAGAGTGACCCTTGACTTGAGTCTCCAAACACCTCCGTACTTCTAGGAGCAGTTGTGAGCTTTGGGATAGTCTCTGCATAAGCCCAGTCTTACACATTTAACCTTTTTGTTGACATCGGTTACACTTCCTAAAATATAAGTGACCGATGCTTCCTTTGCTTGCACACCTGGTCTCAAGGCTCATTTTCAGCCCTCACTCTCTACACTTTCTTTATTGTCTCGCCTCTTCATTTTCTCATTGGAAATTCTCCTGTCCCTTCATCTCTTCCTTCTGTGACATAGACTTAAATCCTTTCTGCATCCTCAGAGTGCCTTCTGCATCAGCTCAGGCCCATCCCTCTTGCAGCACAAACCCCAAAGTATACATACAATTCCGGGTGCCACATGTCTGAGTAGGAGCCAAACACTGCCTGGAGTCTTGTGTATTTCTCTGTCTTCTCATGTTTCTCCTAAGAATTGAGTGCTGACCTAACAGCAATGTGGACTCAGGAATGAAGAGGCCACAGAGCTCTCCAAAGGATAGGCTGAACTATCAGAGTTGAAAGAAATGTAGAAAGTCAAGGAAGAGACTGGAGGAGGAAGCTGTGCATTGAATAGAATGGAGCCCACTGTAGCTCATTTGAGACCTTATCCAAAGCTGGTTAACCCACATTCAGTTGAAGCCACCTTACTTCCTACACATTTGACCTTGGATCCAAGTGAGAAAACAAGCACACTTCTCCTGAGTCCTTTAATTATTCATTTAGGTTAAACGAAAATCCTCCAGTTTGTATACCTATAACATGCTTACAATTTTTTAATTTAAAAAAATTATACAATATATTTTGACCACGTTTTCCCCTTCCCCAAATCCTCCCAGATCTTCCCTACCCTCCCTAGCCACATAATTTCATCGCAATTTCATCTTCTCTCTCATCTCTCTCTCTCTCTCTCTCTCTCTCTCTCTCTCTCTCTCTCTCTCTCTTATCTCTCTGTATCTCTCTATCTTTATCTCTAACTCTATCTCTCCCCTCCCCTCTCTACCATACAGAGATAAACATATACATAAACACACACACACCGAAAATGATAGCAGATAAATGATAAACCAATAAGACAAAAGTGCTCTTTTACTTACAAATTCTTACTTGGCTTTTTTTCCTCCTGTGTGTTCAACTTAATTGTCTAGGTTTCCTCCCACTGCTGCCTTCAGGGAGCCTTCAAAGAGACTCTAAACTTATTTTGTTCCATATCTTCCACAGCACAGAACTAAGTGCCTCCAACATGTTCACCTCTTCTTATCAGTTCTATTAAGCCGAAATGAGTGGTACTGAATTAAAAGGCACTGTTCAAATGCAAATAATGTATCCAGGCCCTGCAAGACATTAAGGCCCCATTAAAATCTTGGCCCAGGGTAATTTATTGGATCAGCTAAGAACCACTCAGTAGGCACTGAAGAGTTGAAATGTGGGCGACATACTGCAGACTCCAGAAAGCCTCAGGAGAGAGGAAGAGAAATGGAGGATCTGGAATGCACACATGAATCCACCATGCTAAGGCACCAGCAGTGCCTGCCCTGACTTAATAATAACTAAGGGACCATGAACTTGGGAACCAAATCAACTGAGTTCTGGCTCCAGTGCTTGCTTTACTGTTTCTGTGGCCTTGGGATAATGAATTAAATCCCTGAACCACCATTTCTACTAAACGGTTGAATGGGGTCTGCAGCTTAGCTTTCACTAACCCAAGGCTTTTGATTGTGATCAGCCTCACATGCTTCTAAACGTTTGCTAGACTGGTGCTATGGAGCTTCTTTGAGCCCTTGGTCAATGAATGGAAGCAATGGCGAGGCACTAGCCTGATGGGGGTGTGAAAGTCAGCTGAGTCATTCTCCACCATTGTGCGTGTGTGCTCACAGATATATGAATGCAATCTACTGGACTTAATTTTGATGTTCACCTGTATATGGTTTCAGGCTGATCACTTTTTTAAAATATATTTTTACACTCCAGATTTTATTCCCCTCCCAGTCCACCCCTCTGACAGTTCCACATCCCATAACTCCTCCCCACTGCCCTTCCCCTGTGTCTCCACAATGATGACCCCACCCCACCCACCCCATCCACCCCACCAAACTTCTAAACTTCCTGGAGCCTCCAGTCTCTTGAGGGTTAGGTGCATCTTCTCTGACTGAACCCAGACCCGGGAGTCCTCTGCTGTGTACATGTAAGAGACCTCATCTCAGCTGGTGTATGCTGCCTGGTTGGTGAACCAGTGACTGAGAGATCCCAGGTGTCCAGGTTAATTGAGACTGCTGGTCCTCCTATAGGGTTGCCCTCCTCCTTAGCTTCCTCCAGCTCTTCCCTAATTCAACCACAGGGATCAGCAGCTTCTATTCAATGGTTGGGTGCAAATATCTGCATCTGACTCAGCTACTCATTGGGTCTTTTGGAGGGCAGTCATGATAGGTCCCTTTTTGTGAATGCCCCATAGCCTCAGTAATGGTATCAGGTCTTGGGACCTCCCCTTGAGCTCAATTCCACTCTGAACCTGTCACTGGACCTTCTTTTCCTCAGGCTCATCTCCATTTCCATCCCTGAATTTCTTTCAGAGAGGAAGAATTATGGTCAGAGTTTTGACTGTGGGGTAGCAACCCACCCCTCATTTGATGCCCTGTCTTTCTGCTGGAGTTGGGCTCTACAAGTTCCCTCTCCCCACTGTAGGGGATTTCATCTAGGGCCCCTCCCTTTGAGTCCTGAGAGTCTCTCACCTCCCAGGTCTCTGGTACATTCTGGAGGGTTCTCCCAACCTCCTACCTCCTGAGGTTGCCTGTTTCCAGAAATGCTGTCCCTCAGGGCTTCAGTCCTTTTTCCCCACCCAATACAAGATCATGTCTCCCCCCCCCACTTCCCTTTTCCCTCTCAGGTCCCTCCTTCCCTCCCCCTTTGTGGTTGCTTTCTTTTCCCTCCCAAGTGGAACTGAGGCTTCCTCGCTTCAGCTTGTTGACCTTTGAGTTCTGTGGACTGTATCTTGGGTATTCTGAACCTTTTTTTTAGGCCAATATCCACTTATTAGGGAGTACATACCATGCATGTCATTTAGGGTCTGAGTTACCTCACTCAGGATGATATTTTCTAAATCCATCCATTTGCCTACAAAACTCAGGATGCCCTCATTCTTAATAGCTGAGTGGTATTTCATTGTATAAGTGAACCACATTTTCTGTATCCATTCTTCTGTCTTGGGACATCTAGGTCATTTCCAGCTTCTGGCTATCACAAATAAGGCCACTATGAACACAGTGGAACATATACTCCTGTAGTATGGTGGGGCATCTTTTAGGTATGTTCCCAAGAGCGGTATTCCTGGGTCTTTAGGTAGGCCTATTTCCAATTTTCTGAGGAACCTCCAAACTGATTTCCAGAATGGCTGTACCAGTTTGCAATCCCACCAGTAATCCTTGCCAACATGTGTTGTCACCTGAGGTTTTGATCTTAGCCATTCTGGTTGGTGTAAGGTAGAATCTCAGGGTCATTTTGATTTGCATTTCTCTGACCACACTAAAAACTTCAAATATTTCTTTAGATCCTTCTCGGGTGTTCGAGATTTCCTCTTTTATGAATTCTTTATTTAGTTCAATACCTCATTTTTTGATTGGGTTGTTTGGATTTTTGTTGGTTAGCTTCTTGAGTTCTTTATATATTTTGGATATTAGCCCTGTATTGGATGTGGGGTTAGTGAAGTTTTTTTCCCAATCTGTAGGATATCAATGTATCTTATTGACTATGTCCTTTGCCTTACAGAAGCTTTCCAGTTTCATGAGGGTTGAGAGCGATGCCATTGAAGCCCTCCATTATTGATGTTATTATTATGGTTAGAATTAAGTATGGCTGGGTTCATGGAAAATCCCCACCCAGCTGCAGAAGACTAATACATATCTGGTGGTCAGGATGAATAATGATATGACAAAGCCGTGACCTTGCTGAGAAATACATCTGACGTCAAGATACCCAATGTGATGACCTATAACCTTTCTAAAAAACCAACACCCTGCTAACCAATAGATATGGCAAACCTGTGACCTTTCCAACATCCTGTCAACATCAGCCAATTCCCTGACCACATGAATATTATGTCCTCGGCCTGTGTAAATGTTTCATACTTCCCTCCTCCCTCTGTTACCCCTGTTAATGGTATAAATTCAGCCTTGGGAAAAAATAAAATTGTCGCCTTGATCAGACTCTTGTCTTGGCGTCCTTCTTCATGTCTCTTGTCCCCCATTCTCTTCCAGGTACCCTCAGCACTCCTCGTTGACACATGAGGTCCCATTTATCAATTCTTGATCTTAGAGCATGAACCATTGGCATTCTGTTTAGGAAATTTCCCCCTGTGCCAACAAGTTCAAGGCTCTTTCTCACTCTCTCTTCTATTAGATTCAGTGTATCTAGTTTTATGTTGAGGTCCTTGATCCACTTGGACTTGGGCTTTGTGCATGGTGACAAATATGGGTCTATTTTCATTTATCTACAAACAGAGAGCCAGTTAGACCAGCACCATTTATTGAAGATGCTTTCTTTTTACCATTGTATATTTTTGGCTTCTTTGTCAAAGATCAAGTGTGTGTAAGTGTATGGTTTTATTTCTGGGCCTTCAATTCTATTCCATTGATCAACCCATCTGTCTCTGTACCAATACCATGCAGTTTTTATCACTATTGCCCTGTAGTAGAGCTTGAGGTCAGGGATGGTGAGTCCCCCAACCCTTCTTTAATTGTTAAGAACTGTTTTCACTCTTCAGGATTTTTTTTGCCTTTCCAGATGAATTTGAGAATTGCTCTTTCCATGTCTTTGAAATATTGTGTTGGGATTTTGATGGGGATTACATTGAAGCTATAGATTGCCTTTGGTAAGAGGGCCACTTTTACTATGCTAATTCTGCCAATTCAGGAGCATGGGAGATCTCTCCATTTTCTGAGATCTTCTTCAATTTCTTTCTTGAGAGACTTGAAGTTCTTATCATAAAGATCTCGTAGTTGTTTGGTTAGAGTTAACACAAGATACCCATGAGGTGCTAAAAAAGGGGGGTATTCTTTAGTTTTAGAGTGAAATGTTCTGTAGATATCTGTTAAATCTATTTGGTTCATAACCTCTATTAGTTTTACTGTGTCTCTGTTTAGTTTCTGTTTCAATAAACTGTCCACTGGTGAGAGTGGGATGTTGAAGTCTCCCACTATTATTGTGTGGGGTTCAATGTGTGTTTTGATCTTCAGTAAAGCTTCTTTTATGAATGTGGGTGACCTTGCATTTGGAGCATAGATGTTCAGAATTGAGACTTTCTCCTGGTGGATTTTTCCTTTGATGAATATGAAGTTATTAGGTAAATAATTAGAGGGTTCATCTCTAGGAGAGCTAATCCCCCCCTCAGCAGTCATTAGGTACTTGAATTTCTTTATCTAGGGTGTGACCCCCATGAGATTTCCTCCTTCTGAAAATTACCATCTTTCTCCAGTGAGCACTTCCATTCACAGTACTTTAATGTCTAAATATGCAGAACAGAACTGCGAATGTCACTAAGTCAGTAAAGTCCTTGTGACACAAGCATGTCGAACTGAACTTTATCTCCAGAAGCTGCATAAAACATCTTTTGAAAAGCCAGGCAAAATGTCAAATTTGCAAGCCCAACATTGGTGAGATGGATACAGGCAGACAAGTAGGGCTGGATACTTAGCTGCTCTAGCCAAATCTGTAAGTTTCAGGCCTAGAGATCTTGTCTCAAAACAAAGTCAGATAGCACCTGAGAAATGACACTTCTGATCTCCACGTGCATAACACACGCAAGTACATGCATAACACACACACACACACACACACACACATGCACACATCCATGAGATGGAGATTGTCGTGTCCCCCTCTCCACTTATCACTGAGATTAACAGAAAGCATGCAATCGCCTTGTATATCAGAAGCAGGTCTTCCAATTTCCTGTTGCTAAGACACCTATTGCCACTTTCACAGACATTTACCCAGAAAAGAAAGCAGTTGGCATCTAGCCTTCACTGAAATTTTCCTTTCCAGATGAATCTCTCACCGAGTGAGACATGAATTGTTTTAGATGAACTCTATCTTATTCTGCATGCGGACTTGGAGGGAGGGCTGCTTTACACACTCAGGCACCCTCATTTGGTTCCATTCCCCAAAGAAAGAGATAAAATTCTTCCATGTGCTCATACATCTCTGTAAGCTGCAGCAATAAACTCCACTGACTGTGGTAGCCAAGCCCTGGCCCTGGGAGGTGTGCCTGTGGGCCCCACTGAAGCAGATCGTCTACAACTCACGGGTGTAGGAACATTTTTTTAACTGTGCATAGTATTGTTTTCTTGCAGAAGGAGGAGCTATGACTCAAAAATGTGACAGAAGTTACAGTTCAAGCTATAAGGTATGTCTGTTGTCTCCCCCAAAAGCTTGTCTGACTGTATAATTTTACAAAGCAAATATCTTCGATGGTGACTGGTGGGTGGTTCCTCTTGCTTGAATGAATGGGCAGATTCTATGACAATCTTCTAAATGTTCACTGATGACATACGTGCACTCACTATTGTGTCAGACCAGTCTGAATTACATGTGTCGTCTCCGTCTCTCCGTCTCTGTCCCGTAGAAAGGAGCAACACCACGACGTTCTTCTCAAAGCAGTTTATTCAGGAACCTTTCTCTCTGCATGCAAGCAGCAATCTCCCTTTTCTTCCCTTCATTCTCTCCCCCCAGCCCCTGAGCACACTCCCTTATATCCTCCCTCAACTCTGCCTCCTCAGTCCAGACTTCGTAATCTCAGTTCATAGGTCCACATCACATGCCCTGATCTTGCGTCATGGTGCGCCTGCGCAGCTCTCACAATGGACGTGGTTAGTTTCAGGTGTGTGAGGAAGTCAGGTGCTAGTCATGAGACTTAGCTGCAGTCCCGGGCGCCATCTTGGGACTGCCGCCGCACCCGCTCCCCACATCCTTTGTGACTGTATAGCTCAGAATGGCTCCCTACAACATGTAGCCCAATTGTCAGCCTCTGAGTCCTGTTAGTTCTCTCCTTAAATGTCCCTTAAAGCAAGTCTTCACTCCTACCAGCTGGAACAAACAGATCTAGCAGCCCAGCTGGCCTTGCACTTTAAACCAAAGATGGGTGGAGAAGAGAGTGGAAACATGATGTGGGGATATGTCTGCTTAGAGAGAGGAGGAGAAAAACCAGAGAGTGTGGTGTCAAGGACTAGCTGGGATGCAGAAGGAGATGACATTAAAAATATAGATTACAGTCAAGTTTTTGAGAAACCAGTTGCCCATTGATGTGGGTTTTTCTTTTTCTTTTCTTTTATTTTTTGCCTTCATTTTTATTATGAGACATATGGAGAACCACTGAAGATGTAAGAGGAAAGAAATTTGTCATCTGTGTGGTTTCTGTGCAAAAGATAGATTGAAACACAGACTAAAAGCTGTGGGAATGCTTATATGTGCTCGGTTTCTTATATGAAAGAAACAGAAAGAATGCAAGTCAGCCCAACATGGTTGTGCCTACTTGTGTAATGGGCTTTGGGCTGATGGACTGTGAATACAAGTGAATTATATTGAGTTCTTACCCCAGGAAACACAATGCAATAGAAATTCTTATTCAATAGACATAATTAGACATTTAAACTCCCCATTAAGTGTTTTTGAGCACAAAGGAGAGAACTTAAAATGACAGTGCTTACTAAGTATTTTGACTGGCCACAGAACACAGAATCTACATACTGTTACTGTATTAACTTGTCATCCAATGGCTACAAGACAGATTCTCCAACTCCAGGTGCTACATAAAGCCTACCAAAGACCACATGCATTCTCTTTGGTCTTTTCTTACTTCCATAGGCATCTCTGTTTGTTAGTAACTCTGTTTGTTTGGTACCTAGAGCATGAACATCTAGTTTCTCTAGCCTACAAACAAAAAAAATTTCCAAGGAAAGAAAAGTAGAGGGAAGGGCTTCCATACAATTTTACTTGAAGGCATTTCTCTGACCAATATTGTCTCATAATGTTGATCAACTGATAGAATGCAAAGTGTTTGCCTAGCATGAAAACAGCTGTGAGTTTGATCCCCAGAACTGCATAAAATAATGTGGCAGTAGAGAATTATAATCTCAGCCTCTGAATCTGGGAGGATCAGAAGACCAACGCCATTTCCAGACACATAGTGAATTCAAGGCCAGTCTGAGGCACGTGAAACCTGACTCAAGTAAAATTAAATCCTTCACAATGAAGTGGGGATCATTTCCAAATTTATGGACAATGAAACAGAACCATGGAATTGTATAACTTGTTCAATGAGACTCGAATTCAAGAAACAGACATAAACACACCCCAACTAATTCTACTTCATATTAAACTGCATTTTCCTGAGGGGAAAGAGGTGGGCAAAGGGCTACAGAAACCTAGGGGAGGAAGCCAAGCAGGGTTGTACGTGATGTGGTATTCCAAGGCCACCTACTTTCACATGTTAAAAGAAGCCAAATCTACAGTTCTAAATAGTCAAAGTACTGTTGTCTGTCAGATTGAGGTCATGAGTAGAGTCTTATGCAACCACTGGTAAAGAATTTGTATGTGTCTCCTGAAGGGCTCTAGAAGGCCCAAAGAAGGCAAACGTTCTGACAGACCTTGCCCTTCCTCAAAGTCTGTCTGCCTTGCTAAACTGTTAAATTACATTTCTAAAGCTAGCCAATCATGTCTATTCCCTTATTTGGCCACTTCCTCCTCCTTGGACTGACCATCAAGGTCCAGCTATCAAAGAACTTAAGTCCTGCAACCAAAAGCCCCCTCCACCACCCCCCCTTTTGACTGCCCTAACTAACAGGTCCAATAAAAATAAGCCAACTCATCCTAACACAGGTCTCCCCGTTTCCCTTTATGAACTACCGTTAGCCTATAAGCCATATCTGCCTCCTCCCTATCCAGAAGCAGTCCTTTGTCCTTCCAAGGCTAATATCCTTGCTCTATTCTCTTGACCCATTTCCCTTCTGCCTCATCCTGTCTCCTGTCTTTGTCCTTTATTCCCTACCCTTTGCTCCTCTGGGGCAAATACATCTTCTTTGTGCTGATAACTTAGTCTTGGTGTATCCTTGCTAAGGCCTTCCTTTCACCTCTAAAACCGTGTGTTGAAAGCCCTTGTGAAATAAATACTAGGTCTAAGGTATGGGTACACAAATGGCCTCCATAACTCCCCTGGCATCACAGCCTACCCAGAGCTATATTCCTCCTATGCTAGGGTGCACTAGCCATTTGCTTGTTGCTGTGGCAAAATGTCTGACAAAGCAACTTCAGCAAGGAGCAGTTTCGGGCTCATGGTTTGAGGAGACACAGTCCACCATGGCAGAGCAGGCCCAGGCACAAGGACATGAGACAGCTGATCAGGTAGCACCGACAATTAGGAAGCACCGAAATGGAAGCCGGTGCATCAAGAGCTTTCGCCTTTACATTCATCCCAGGATATCAGCCAAAGGGGTGGTACCACTCATGTTCAGGGTTCAGTCTTCCTTTCTCAGTTAAATCTCCCCAGAAACCCCTCACAGGCAAATCCAAATGGTTGTTTCCTAGGTGATTCCAAATCTACCAAACTGAAAACAAAGTAAAGCAGAGCCTATGGGTAACGTCTAATGAGTAGCAAGATTGCCACCTCTCAGAAGCTACCTTCTCAGAGTAATTACGGTACACTTAGAGGCTGGGACGCCCAGCCAGTCGGAAACCTGCCACTGACTATTTTGCTATGGTTTCCATGCTTACGGCCTTCGTCGCCTTCTGAAGTCTCATCTCTAAACCTAGTAGGTAGCATGGACAAAGGCTCCTTCATCACTTAAAAATTAAAATTAAATAAAATGAAGCTCCTCCCGCATAATAAATTGCTGTATTTAATTTTGAACCGAGTGTGTGTGTGTGTGTGTGTGTGTGTGTGTGTGTGTGTGTGTGTGTGTGTGAGAGAGAGAGAGAGAGAGAGAGAGAGAGAGAGAGAGATTTTGATGGTGTCTTTCATGCTGTAAAGCTTTATTGACATGGGTCTTCAGAACAAGCAGACTGTTTACACAGTCTTCAGTAAGGAAACCAAGATCTGTGTCTAATAGGAAAAGCAGGGAAGCTCACACAAGGACTTGAACATCAAGAAAATTTGGTTCCAAGCCAAGTCCCAGTACGAGCATGGCTCAGAATTATTTTCCTTCCTCTAGCAGCTGAGCTCTTAGCCCGCCGCTCGAGTGATGCTAACCCCTATGCTCCCCAGCCCCGCTATTTCACTTCTGACCCTGTCCCAGCCCGTATGCTCCACCTGGCGCAAGATTTCAGCTTCCAGTGCACAGGGGTGATTTGTCTTTCTCCAAAACAAATACAGTCAAAGGGAGAAGAGAAGCAAGTGATAAATAATCTCAAAGTGGAAAGCTACTGTGGACGTTTGCAGCCAAGAGAGAAAAACAAAAACAAACCCCCAAGAAAACATAAAAGCTCAGGATGATTTATTTCATAATTTAAAACCCAAAACCGCCTTCGGGTGGTAGGACTTGTTTGCCCAGTTTTACCCTGGAGTGAATCATATATAGCTAAGTTATGCACCCTTGGAAAAAGCTGGGCTTTTCTAGTGGGAGCACTAAGATGTCATTAAGCCCAGCACTGTGTGGTTTTGCCAGAATCAAATGTCCTTTGAAATTGAGAGCAGCAGCAAGAAAGCCTCAGGGCTATGCTAAGGTCCCTACAGTGTCACCAAGGAGGTGGCAGGGAAAGAATGGAAGAATAGATGAGGAAATCACTTTGGCCTTTGGAACAGAGCACAAGAGAGATAAGACGATTATAAATAGAAGGTTTGGTGGGCAATGGGACAAAGGAGTAAGATACTTATGGCACTGAATAGATTGAGTTTTGTCTTCCAGTGGAGTACAAGCTGGGCGAACCCACAGCAACTTCAAACATGTATCAGTTATCCACAGTCACAACAGCGCAACGTAACAAATAGCCCCAAACATCAGGGACAAAAAGACAGTAAACAGCATTGGTTTGTTTGTTTATCCTACAAGTCTAGAAGTCTGTTTTGGCTATGTTCCGCTGGTTTTTCCATCATGTCTTGGTCATATGCTGAGTCCCTAGGGACTGCTGATCTACAAAACTTTCATTCATATTGTTTGGAAATTGGCTGGCTACCAGTGCAGCAAGCAGGGTTTCCTGGGCTTGTCAGGCAGTGATGGCAATATTCCCAGAATACAGTAGAAACACAAACATCTGAGTCTGATGGCCAGCCTGGATCCAAACAATAGAAAATATAGATCCTATCTCCTGACAAGAGGAGATAAAGAGATGGGTGACCATAGACACAGGTGCAGAGAGAAGTAGAGGGAGGGTGCATTTTCCCATCAATATCCCAAAAGAACAGCCCAACTGTCATTGACACAGAGAGGAGAAGAGACCTTTATCTGTAGATCATAGGTTGAAGGTAAAGACCTGTTTATTAGAATGCAGAGATCATTTCATAAGAAAAGAATAGACCAGTCCAAGCTGTCCATTGATAAAGCAGATAGTAGCCAATATTTTGATATAACAATAACTACTGATGTTAATTGACTACCTGTAATGCTCCAGTGGCTCACGGAAACTGATCATCCTAACATTACTTGGAATTCCCAGGTAGACACATGGCACTGAGAAAAGCCTTTATGACTGAGAGCACAGTACATCCACATTGTGAGTCCAGGTATGCAGCCAGTACGAACTGGTACATGAAATGGTTTTTGTAGATCATACCAAACCAAGTGATGTAAAAATTAGCAATAATCTTCTCTACTTATGGGCTTAGTTATTTGTGACTTCCAGAGGAATAAACACACTAAGGACTGAGGGAGTTTATGGAAATGACTGTGGGAGACTCAGGTTTTGAGCAAAACTGTTTGTAGGCCACTTGAGTCCACAGCCCACACCCGGGACCATAAGATGATCATGCCTCATTTGACCCATAAGAAACCTACTAGAAGGAAGGTATCATTTCTATCCTATGGATGAGACACTCAAACTCAAAAAAAGTTAAGGAATTTGGTGAGGTACTTGAATGTGCCAGAGCAGTTAGTGTCCTTTCACCTCAAACATCTATAAATAGAACAGGCTGAGATGTTCCCCAGGCCAGCCATTCTTGATATGACCAACACAGAGGGCTAGAAGTAAAATAAAACATGTGCATGGTTTCCTGGGTGAAAATAAGGCTTCTACAGCTGGGACAGACCTGGATAGGACATTTACCTTTCTTTTCATTATTCCCTTGATCCAGGCTGGAGGCTTCTAAGGAGCTGCAGAGTCTCACCAAGGAGCCCGATTTTAAAAAAAAAAAAAAAAAACATGGGAGGGGTTGGGGATTTAGCTCAGTGGTAGAGCACTTGCCTAGCAAGCGCAAGGCCCTGGGTTTGGTCCCCAGCTCAGAAAAAGAGAAAAAGAAAAAAAACAAAAAACAAAAACCATGGGCTCTGGAATGCACCCTCCTTCCTGGAGAGACAGGGAACTTCTCAAATCTGTTGACCTCCCAAAGGGATCCTATAGAACAGTGGTTCTCAACCTTCCTACTGCTGCAACCCTTTAATAGAGTTTCAGTGCTACTTCATAACTGCAATTTTTCTACTGTTGTGAACTGTAATGTAACTATCTTTGTTTTCTGATGGTATTAAGCAACCCCTGGGAAAGGTTGTTCAATACCCCAAAGGGGTCTTAGACCCACAGGCTGAGAAGCACTGCTACAGAAAATAATTTAAAACAAAATGGCAATCCGACAAGAAGAATCAGGTGGAAAAGGCACTTGCCATAAAGTCTAGTGAGCTGAGTTCTATCTTCAGAATACAGGTAAAGGTGCAAGGAGGAACGAGCTCCACTAAGCTATTCTCTGGTCTCCACACAAGTACAGTGGCAAATGGTACCCCCCAGGCAACACATCTAACACACACACACACACACACACACACACACACAGAGAGAGAGAGAGAGAGAGAGAGAGAGAGACACACACACACAGAGTAATAATGATAAATAAATAAATAAATTTTAAATGTCCAAGCCTATGTTTTAGATTCTCCAACACGAACCTGGAAGACTCAGAGTAACAATGAAAAAAGAATGTGGCAACAAAGGGCAGTATATTCTAGAAGTAACACCACCCACATCATTGAATCTACTGTCAGTTCTTGTTAAATCTGACATGGCAGCCTGAAACTCCAATGGGTTTGGCATCTAACTCATCCCTGCTCTACCATACAGCTCTTCTGCTCTGGGCATATGAAATACAATGTCACCAATGACGTTGCAGATCGCAGGCTATCAACCAACTACATCACTGCCCAGATGAGTCCTAACACCTCTATAATTAGTTTTCCTCATCATAAAACAACAACAAAAAATAATGCCATCTCCCAGAACCATGTTGAAAATCTAGTGAATAAATCAGAAGGGTACAAAATTTCACTTAAAAAAAATGTGTCTTTGAGAATGATTACATTGACAACTATATTAAATAATGATGCAACACACATTTCTTAATTGCTAGGAGAGATTTTTTCAGATGTTCACATTACAAAAATAATGAGTGTGTGAAGATGTGAAGTGCGCAAAGTTATCATTAACTTGATTTAGTCACTAATCTGTGTACATATCAAAACACATTGTTAAAACATAAATATGTATAGTCATCATTTGTCACTTAAAATTTAAGGAAGTTTAAAAATTATGAGATGATATAGTAAAAGTGTGCTGGCAATTAGTAGAGACTCCCTTAATTTACATCAATCTGACTGAGCCTTCCCCCTTCCCCAATTTGTATATATCCACATGCCAATCTAGATCAGTACCAGCTACACATTCATCTTTCCTGCTAGGGGCTGAATGGTCAGCTTCAAAATAGTGTGTCCAGCCAAATGGGGTGGCATACACTTAAAGTCTTATAACTGGGGAGGCAGAGACAGGAAGGACAGCAGTTCAAAGCCAACCCTGACACATAGTGAACTTGAGATCTTCGTGGACTTCAGCCAGAAACTGGAAAGAACCCAGATGTCCTTCAAAAGAGGAATGGATTCAGAAAATGTGGTACATTTACACAATGGAGTACTAGTCAACTAATAAAAACAATGACTACGTGAAATTCTTACGGATGGAACTAGAAAATATCATCCTAAGTGAGGTAACCCAGTCACAAAAAGAACACACATGGTATGCACTCACTGATAAGTTGATATTAGCCCAAAAGCTCAAAATACCCACGATATAATTCACAGGCCATACGAAGCTCAAGAAGGAAGACCAAAATGTGGATGCTTCAGTCCTTCTTAAAAGGGGGAACAAAATACTCATGGGAGGTAAAGAGAGGGAAGGACTTGGGAGGAAGAGAGGAGGTGGAGGGGAAAGGGGGCAGGATCAGGTATGAGAGCAAGTGACTGGGATGATATACAGAGGATCAGGAATTTGAACAGAAGTGTATGGCAATAGAGGATGGGGAACTGGCAATAGCCACCAGCAAGTCCCAGATGCCAGGAAAGCAAGAGGCTCTCAGAACACAACAGGGATGAGATTAGCTGAAATGCCCAACAAAGGGGAGGGAGAACCTGTGGAGACCATATCCAGAGGTTAGACAAGACCCCCGGTTGGGGCATGGGGTCACCCACCCTTCTCAAAATTTTAAGCCAGAATTGCTCCTGTCTAAAGGAAATACAGGGACAATGAGTGGAGCAGAGACTGAAGGAAAGGCCATCCAGAGACTGCTTCACCTGGGGATCCATCCCATATGCCGCCACCAAACCTAGTAGCTATTGCTGATGCCACTGAAGGAGCTGAAGGGATTTGCAATCCCATAGGAAGAACAAGAATATCAGCTAACCAGATACCCATAGCTCCCAGGGACTAAACTACCAACCAAAGAGCACACATGGAGGGACCCAAGGCTCCATCGCATATGTAGCAGAGGATGGCATTGTCTAGCATCAATATGAGGAAAAGCCCTTGGTCCTGTGAAGGCTAGATTCACAGGAGAATGCCAGGGCAGTGAGGTGGGAGTGGGTGGGTGGGGAGGAGAGCCTCCTCATATAAGCAGGGGAAGGGGACATGGGAGAGGTGGGGAACCAGGAAAGGGGATAACATTTAAAATGTAAATACATAAAATATTCAAGAAAAAATTGAAAGAAAATAAGTTTCCCGTTCAATGAGAAACTCTGTCTCAAGGGAATCAGACAGAGAGTGCATAACACAGGAAGAGTCCTGATGTACTATTCTGATTACCACATATGCATACACTGGTGTGTGCACCTGCACACTCATAGCCATGCACCAAACATATCACACAAACACACACACACACACACACACACACACACACACACACACACACAAAATAACTAAGCAAAATAAAATCCTGACTCTTAATGTCCACATCTGGTCCACCAGGACACCTCATTGGTTAACTTTAGAGAATATCCAAACATCTGTCGACCCTCCATGGGTCTCGAGGTGACTCTCAGCAGTATCTCTTCCCTGTCCTAGAGGTTGAACATGTCCCACCAAAGGTTCAGTTTTTGGAACCTCATCCTCCATGCAACACTCTCAGGATGCCCTGTGGATTCCTGCAGGCACTGAAGCAGCTGGGTCATTAAGCATGGGCGTGGGTTTGTTATGAGAGTGAGTTCAGCTCTCTCAGCTCCCCTGTTGTCTTCCACCCGTCCCTTCCATCTTCATTGTCTAGCATCAATATGAGGTGATTTTTAAAAACAATGCCTTCATAGATGCGAGTCCCTCAACTTTGGGTTTCCAGTTTCAAAATGGCAGGAAATATATCTGTTTCTTTTACAAACTACCCAATATTTAGAATTCCATCACAATAACGTAAAACAGGCCAAGACACCTGGAATACTCAACAACCCCTTCAACCGATGCCCCTTCTTCTGTGGCTGGTGCCATTTTATAGAGATCCTCTCCAATTATAAATACTACCTTTCCTCTGCTCAAAACCCTCTAGCAATCCATTCCACTCTGCATTAAAGCTGAAGTCCTGGCAATGCATGCCTCCCACTACTTCCCATCTCCAGTAACTTTACTTGCCTCACTCCTCTACAGTCACAGGGTCCTCTTTGGTTACACTGCACCAAAGGGCCTTTGCAGGAGCTGTTCCTTTGGTTGCAAATTCACTTTTCCAGTGTCTGTATGTCCCATTCACTTCCCCCTTTACGCTGTCCACCGAACGCCTTCTGAAAATCGTCTTCCCCACTAGTCCATTTGCAGCTGTGGATCATGTCTTCAGACCACCCAAACTTTTGAAACTCGTTCTTTTGTAGTCTTTTGAAGGCCTGCTCTTTGCTAGAGAGGAAATAAAGGGGTAGTGGAGCTGCAGATGAGAGTAGCTAAGGGGGAGCTGGAAGAGTGGGGGGAGGGGGAACTGTGGTAGGGATGTATTGATAAGAGAACAATCTACTTTCAATAAAAATAAATTACATTTTTTCTTTAATATTTATCTCTTTCTAGCATGGTGCATAGCCACACATTGCATGTATTATGCATTGTCTCTCTTGGGGATTTCTCTAGCTTCCTTCCTAAATATCTCAAGTATAGGACACAGTGCTTGTCATGGATCAGAGACAGCACACAGAGTTGCAGAAGGAAGGAATGAACCATTACCAGCATTGTCCTGCTGTGATCCCCAGGAAGCAAGTCTCAGTCTTGTCTGAATCCACAGGCCTTACCTTGAGCCTTGATTCTGCTGACATGCTCAGTGTGGGTTTGCTGAGTGAACTAAGCTAAGAATTTTCTTTCTTTGAGGCAGGAAGATGAGAAACACTGGGCTTACGTAAGCTGCCCCAAAAGGACAGCCCCTTGTGTCACATCCAGAGAGCAAAATTGCCTCTGACATGTAATTTAAAACCTGAGACGCCTGGATATAAAGTCTTACTCAAGTAAATGGGATCAAGCATCAGGGCATTTCCACTCTACCAAATGGATATTCCGGGTTTGCTACATACTCGCAGCCCCTTCCAGTCCTCTCAGATAGCCACCCTAGGGGGCGGAGACAGGTAAATTTGACACAGTGGCTATGCAGAAGGTAAATGCCCTTTCTTCAGGCAGGTGACCACCAATCCCATCAGTGTCTCACTTTAATATCTGATCAGTGAGAAATTTGCTTCCAATATTCCATTCTGAGTCACTTCTATCCAAAGAAGTTATGACACCCTCAGTCTTGCAGAATGTGGATTCCACCTGAGCTCACAGGGCTACTGGACTCCTCAAAGCACTTACTATGGTTAATTATGTCCATGAAGTAGTGAAAAAGCACTGCATTTGATGTGAATTTCCAGTTGGCTAATTACTCTCCATGTGACCTTGAACATAGGCTCCTGTGTCCAAACATTTGGTTCCAAGTTGGAGGTAATATTTGGGGATATCATCGAACCTCGTGGGTAGAATGTAAAGCTGGTGGAGGTGGGTAACAGAGAATAGAGTCACAGAACTCCTGTCCTGCATCCAGCCCAATGTTTCTTCTTCCTGGTCAGCACCAAGTAGGAAGCCATCAGTACCAATTCCTGCCAACATGAACTGAGCTGCCCCAGCCGTCATGCCTATTTTACTCTGATGGACTCTATCATCTGAAAAATGATACAAAATAAACTCCACCCTTTGCTCGGTATTCTGTCATAACAGTGAGAAAAGTAACTGAAACATAACTTTTACACAGGTCCATTTCCCATCTGTAAACCAAGTATAACGAGACCTAGCATACATCATGTCTGTACATTCTAGCAAACCAGACTTCTCCAGTATGGAGGCCTTTCCCCTATTCTTTCATTTATTCTTTTCCTGAGATTTCTAAGGTCTCAAATGAGCACAGTACCTAGCGCGCAAGAGCTCACATAATAATAAATCATAATGATGTAATATAATCAAGGTTAAAAGAGGTGGTGAACAAGCACCCTGAGAAGACAAAATGGGAGTTACTGAGCATATAGACTGGGGAGATGAAAAGTAGATGTGACTTGTGAATACTTCTGATTAGTAATTTGTTTGGGGTCAAATGAGGGGGCAGGAGGAAGAATATTCAAGGTGCCTATGATATTATGGGGTCCTGTGCCTATTATGATTATAACACTTCTGCATTCAGCACTGAAATCCAATAGACATTCTAAGCTTACACATGCAAAATAAACAAATTTGTATTAAGGGCCCCAGGTCACCATCATGGGTTATCTATCCTAGCATTCCAGAAGATTTTTGATTCATGCTCAAGTTTTTGGAGGAAGATTTGCATTGGAGCTGCCTGTGGCTGTTTTCTTATTCTTTGTGAAATAATTTAACATTTAAGAAGGCACTCATTGGAAACAAGAGATGATGTGTTTGCATGTACAATGAGCTCTATTGTTTCTGGAAGATGATGTTATTTTTATCTACACACAAGACCTTAAAACCTTGCTGTTTTAATTCTACCTTCTCTGACCAACACAATACAGTAAGGTAAAGCTTAGTTATCAAAGGTGAATATTAGAGAAACATATGAACTGGCTACTAAAGGAAAGTACTGGAAGGGACACTCTCTAGCCTCCAACATCATAAGGACCTTCTGACTAAATGTTCATAAGCTTGGCATTGGAGAAGCTGTGCCTGTAGCCATTGGGAGGCAGATCTAAAGCTTTAAATAATAGACTGACTTATAAAATCCCTAAATCCATATGTTGATGCCCTATTCCTAAAAATGATGGCATTTGGAGGTCTAGATACTATCATGGGAATTGAGTCCCTAAACTTCAAGTGATGCCTCTATAATAGAGACCAGAATATACAGCTCTTACATCACACACACACACACACACACACACACACACACACACACACAACCCTATATATGGATATATATACATATATATATATATATCATTCTGTCTCTTTCTCAGTCTCTCTGATTGTCTCTGTCTCTCCACCTCCCCTCCTCTCTCTCCCTCCCCCTTTTAAATTTGTAGCAAGTGGACCCTCATCTGCAGCCAGTGAAAGGAACTCTCTAGGTGGAACTGAACGTACCGGCACCTTGACCTTGGACTTCCCAGCAACTGGAATTATAAGAAATAAAAGATCGGTTGTTTAAGCCATCAATCAAAGGTATTCTGTTATTGCAGCTTGAATTGAGACAATTGTGTTTGCAAAGGCACAAGCACCTGCCCTACCCTGCTCCATCAGAAAATACTGAAGATGTCTCAGATCTTCTGGGAAGATAAAACCATTTTATTTCTTGTACTTTCTTGTGCTTGGTCACTAGGATACTAGGTCACCGTAACTTCTAAGTGGTCCTAGGGAAGGACGGGTCTGTAAGATGTCAATGAACCCTCAAAATGAAGGTATTTCTTCTTACTGAAATGCAAGGAAACGGCCTGGCCAGAAAAGAGTTTCTCTAGAGACAGAGAAGAAGTATGAAGAGGCAGCTGTCATGTCTAGTTAGAAAAAGCATGGATAACTAAAGCTTCATTTAAAAAAAGAAAAAGAGAAAGAGAAAGATTTACCTGTGTCAAAGGATCTCTCTCTCTCTCTCTCTCTCTCTCTCTCTCTCTCTCTCTCTCTCTCTCTCTTTGTGTGTGTGTGTGTGTGTGTGTGAGTGTGTGTGTGTGTTCACGGATGTGCATGAGCGAGTGTGTAAGAGGAAAACAGAAAGGGAAAGAGACATGTTTCCATGGAAACATTCAGTGGTTCTTCTACTGGTTCTCAACCCTCCTAATGTTGTATCCCTTTAATACAGTTCCTGATGCTGTAGTGGCTGCCAACTATAAAATTATTTTCACTCCTACTTCATGACTGTACTTTTGCCACTGTTATGAACTGATGTAGATAACTGTGGCTTTGGTGGTCTTAGGTTCTGTGAAAGGATTGTTTGGCACCTCACTCCCCCCAAAGACTTCACGACCCATAGGTTGAGAAGCACTGCTCTAGAATATCTTTAACTTGATTAAACTGTTTTTCTCACTAAAACCAAGAAAGTACTGAATCCTGCGTTGGGGATGTAAAGGATTTCTACTGAATATGACATGGTACACCAATCACTGAATTAAATAATAATCTTGGCAATACCATTTTCAAGGTCAAGCCATCTTACCTGGTATTAAAAAGTGTGATTCTTCATGTACATAAACTTGTTCAATAATGTCCTCCAAGCTAGGTAACTGTATAGAGCAAGCTTGAAATGGCCCTGCATGACCAAATATCTTGAGAGTTTCTGGCCATCCAGGAGTATGGCTGGGAGTTGGTACTTGAACCTCAAGGCCAGGATTAAAGAAAAAAAGGTGAGGGGTTGGGAAAATTTAACCCAGGAGAGTGCACATGAGCCAGGACTACTGTGTCTTAGAAATGGTAAACCTCAATGGAGAGAGCAGGTTTCTTCTATGGCCTTTAGGAGCACTGGTGCCCTACCTAGGAACTGCATTTTAGCTTAGAATTAAAATTTTAAAAAAAATTCGTGTGTGTGTGTGTGTGTGTGTGTGTGTGTGTGTGTAAACACGTAGGGAGAAACCAGGAGATAGATCCAGGTATCATCCCTCAGATACTATTCACCATTTCCTCTTTGAGACTGTTTCTCATTGGCCTGAAGCTCACTGATCCAGCTAGGCTGACTGACTGGCAAGCCTCAAGAATCTTCTTGTCCCCATCTCCCCAGCATTGGGATTACAAGTGTGTCTACCTTTGTTTTCTAGGGATTGAATTTAAGTCCTTATGCTTACAAGGCAAGAACATTACAAACTGTCCTAGCTTCCCAGTCCCTAAAAACAAACAAACAAACAAAACAATCTTTCTAAGAGAACTTTTAGAATAGAATGGGTTGATGGGGTAGGAGTTAAGTGACCCATAGCTGGAGGATTCCAGAGCATTAAGTGATTAAAAGTTGGTCTGGATTTCCTTGAAAAGCAAATGGGTCTTTGATGTAATGAAATAAGGAAAATAATATTTATAAGAAAGTCTAGATTGCAATAAAAAAAGAGAAAGTAAAAAAATCAGTCACTTAAAAAGCAGTGAAATAGATGATTTTTTCTGGAATAGAGAAAGGCAACTGAGCAACACTGATTCATTATAATATGGTGGGGACTACAAGGTGACTCATTAGGAAAAAGTCACCAAGCTTGATAGCCAGAGCTCAATGCCCAGAGCCTACATGGTTGAAAGAGAGAACAGACTCCTTGTAAAGTTGTCATCCAACATATACACTCCCCCACCCACACACACAGATAGATAGACAGATAGACAGATGGGCAGACAAACAGGCAGGCAAGCAGCCTTGGGGCAGGAGGAGTGGTATGACTCCTGCCCAGACTCTACTCTCAGCATAATTTTCCCAAGGCATCTGCAGACTATAGACTATCCAACCAGGATAAAGAAATGGTGATGTCTGGAAGACATAGGAATTTTCAAATGAATTTTAATTACTTTTATTTAGTGTGTGTGTGTGTGTGTGTGTGTGTGTGTGTGTGTGTGTAATAAGGGTATGCCTGACATGGCATGTGTTATAGTATGTGAAGACCAGAAGAAAACTAAGGTCACCAGAAGGCTGTGGTGGATTCCTTTACTCACTGAGCCTTTTTCTATCCCCTAATATTTGTTATTAACTAAGAAGTACAAAAGTAACAGCCAGGTTTTCCCTCTGCGCCTGGAGCAGACCCTGTGCCATAGCTCTCTGTACCTAAATCCTGCTGGGAGAGAGTCATTCTCACAGGAACGTTGACACGCCTGAGAGCACAGATGAGACCACCACTTCTGCTCGAATACCTGGTCCGAGAAGAAGCCGCCTAGAGGCCTCAGGACACAGGAAGGAAGGAGCTGTCTGGGACAGGATTCTTCCAGTTTCTGTCTGTGCCCAGAACTGACCCTGTACCACAGATCTTCATAAGCCAATTTCTGCCCAGAGAGAGCTGATTTCCCAGGAGTGCTGAAACACAGGCTTACAGGAGGGACAAGTCACTGTCAGAGACAGCAAGACCAGCTAACACCAGAGATAGGCAGATGACAAGAGGCAAGGGCAAGATCCTAAGCTAGAAAAGCCAAAGACACTTGACATCACCAGAACCCAGCTCTCCCAGCACAGCAAATCCCAGATACCCCAACACACCAGAAAAGCAAGATTCTGACTGAAAAATCACATCTCATGATGATGTTAGAGGACTTTAAGAAGGAAATAAATAACTCCCTTAAAAAACTACAGGGCAACACAGGTGAACAATTAGAAGCCCTTAAAGAGGAATCACAAAAATCCCTTAAAGAATTATAGGAAAACACAAGGTGGTGAAGGAGTTGAACATAACCATCCAGGTTCTAAAAATGGAAATAGAAACAATAAAGAAATCACATATAAAGACAACCCTGGAAATAGAAAACCAGGAAAGAGATCAGGAATTAGAGATGGAAGCATCACCAACAGAATATAAAAGAGAGAAGAGAGAATCTCAGGGGCAGAAGATACCATAGAAAACATTGACACAGCCATCAAAGAAAATATAAAATGCAAAAAGCTCCTAACCCAAAACATCCAGGAAATCCAGGACACAATGGAAAGATCAAACCTAAGGATAATAGGTATAGAAAAGAGCAAAAATTCCCAACTCAAAGGCCAGTAAATATCTTCAACAAAATTATAAGAGAAAACGTCCCTAATCTAAAGAAAGACATGCTCATAAACATACAAGAAGCCTACAAAACTCCAAATAGATTGGACCAGAAAAGAAATTTCTCCCATCACATAATAGTCAAAACACCAATGCACAAAACAAGAAAGAATATTGAAAGCAGCAAGGGAAAAAGGTCAAGTAACAGATAAAGGCAGACCTAACAGAATTACAGCAGACAAGGAGGGAAACTATACCCTAGGAAAAGCAAGAAAGTAATCTTCTTGTAACAAACACAAAAGAAGAGTGGTGCACAAACATAAATACATCTCTAAAAACAAAAATAATAGGAAATGACAATGATTGGTCCCTAATAAATCTCAACATCAATGGACTCAATGCCTCAATAAAAGTACATAGACAAACAGACTAGGTATGTAAACAGGACCAAGCATCTTGCTGCATACAGGAAACACACCTTAGTGACAAAGACAGACATTTCCTCAGAGTAAAAGGCTGGGAAAACAATTTCCAAACAAATAGTTCCAAGAAACAAGCTAGAGTAGCCATTCTAATATCGAATAAAATTCGACTTTCAACCAAAGTTTATCCAAAAACATAAGGAAGGACACTTCATATTCATCAAAGGAAAAATCCACCAAGATGAATTCTCAATTCTGAATATCTATGCTTCAAATGCAACGGCACCCACATTCATAAAAGAAACTTTACTAAAGCTCAAAGCACACATTGCACCTCACATAAAAATAGTGGGAGACTTCAACACTCTACTCTCATCAACAGACAAATCATGGAAACAAAAATTAAACAGAGACAGAGAAACAGACAGAAGTCATGAACCAAATGGATTTAATAGATATCTATAGAACATTTCATCCTAGAACAAAAGAATATACCTTCTTCTCGTCATCTCATGGCACCTTCTCAAAAATCGACCATATAACTGGTCACAAAACAGGTCTCAACAGATACAAGAAATAAGACATAATTCCACGCATCCTATCAGATTACCATGGACTAAGATTGTTCTTCAATAACAACAAAAACAACAGAAAGTCCACATACAATGGAAGCTGAACAATGATCTACTCAATGATAACTTGGTCAAGGAAAAAATAAAGAAAGAAATTAAAGACTTTTTAGAATTTTGTAAAATGAAGGCACAACATACCCAAACTTATGAGACACAATGAAAGCAGTGCTAAGAGGAAAACTCACAGCTCTGAGAGCCTCCAAAAAAGAAACTGGAGAGAGCATACACTAGCAGCTTGACAGCACACTTAAAAGCTCTAGAACAAAAAGAAGCAAATACACCCAAGAGGAGTATTCAGCAGGAAATAATCAAACTCAGGGACAAAATCAACCAAGTAGAAACAAAAAGAACTATATGAAGAATTGACAAAGCCAGGAGCTGGTTCTTTGAGAAAATCAACAAGATAGATAAACCCTTAGCCAGACTAACCAGAAGGTACAGAGAAAGTATCCAAATTAACAAAAGCAGAAATGAAAAGAAACAACGGAAAATGAGGAAATTCAAAAATAATCATCAGATCCTACTAGAAAAGCCTATACCTAACAAAACTGGAAAATCTGGATGAAATGAAAATTTTTGAGACAGACACCAGGTACCAAAGTTAAATCAGAATCAGATAAACCATCTAAACAGTCCCATAAATAACCCTTAAAGAAATAGAAGCAGTCATTAAAAGTCTCTCAAACAAACAAACAAACAAAGCCTAGGACCAGATGGGTTTTGGGTTTAGTGCGGAATTCTATCAGACCTTTGTAGAAGACCTCATATCAATACTGTCCAAACTATTCCACAAAATAGAAACAGAAGGAGCGCTACCCAATTCCTTCTATGAATCCACAATTACACTTATACCTAAACCACACAAAGACCCAACAAAGAAAGAGAACTTCAGACCAATTCCCCTCATGAAAATTGATGCCAATATACTCAATAAAATTCTCACAAGCTGAATCCAAGAACACATCAAAACAATCATCCATCATAATCAAGTAGGCTTCATCTCAGGGATGCAGGGATGGTTCAATGTACGGAAATCCATCAATGTAATCCACTAAATGAACAAACTCAAAGATAAAAGCCACATGATCATCTCATTAGATGCTGAGAAACCATTTCACAAAATTCAACACCCCTTCATGTTAAAAGTCTTGGAAAGATCAGGAATTCAAGGCCCATACCTAAACATAGTAAAAGCAATATACTGCAAACTAGTAGCCAACATCAAACTAAATAGAGAGAAATTGAAAGCAATCCCACTAAAATCAGGGACTAGACAAGGTTGTCCACTCTCTCCCTACCTATTCAGTATTAGTACTTGAAGTCCTAGCCAAGCAAGCCAGGGGAAGCAAGCCAGTAAGTAACATCCCTCCATGGCCTCTGCATCAGCTCCTGCTTCCTGACCTGCTTGAGTTCCAGTCCTGACTTCCTTTGGTGATGAACAGCAATGTGGAAGTGTAAACTGAATAAATTCTTTCCTTTCTGCCCCCTAAACGCTTTCCTTTTTTTTTTTTTTAAAGAAATTAACGTATCAAAATCTCATCAGGAACAAATTACAGGAAACATGTATTCCAAGTAAACACCAAAACCGTGCATCCAGGGCTTCACCAACTCATTCCTATCATCACTCTCCTTGACTTCAAAGCTGTTCAATCCCTGTTCATGTTTGCTGGTGGCAGGAGGTCGTTTGGGTGTTTTGAGATACACAGTCTTACTATATAGCTCTTGCTGATCTGGAACTCTTTATATAGACCATGCTGGACTTATTAAAAATATAGATGCTAAAAAAAAAGTAACAGTCATGAATTCCATTCCAGTCTTTTAGTGTAACTGGTCTCATGTCCACACTTCACTGCAAAGGATGCTGGGAGATATATTCTAAACTGAACAGAATCAGAAACAGAAAATGAGGAGAACACCAGCATATGGGCCACAGTCAGCATCTTCTATTCTTGTTATCTGGTAACATTTTATTAACTTATTAATAATCATGTTGCTGCATTAATATTAGCATACAATTAAAACTGTTGCTTTGGAGGAAGTTTATCTGATTCTGACCCTCAACGTCTAGCATTTAATAATGGGCCCTGGGCAAGTTAACCTCTATATGACCTGGAAATAATAAGACTACCCACCTCGAAGAGTATTATGGGAATGCCAGGAAGTAGGACGGTTCGGGGCCTGGCAAATAGCAAGAGCACAGAATTGTAGTCTGTTACTATGTAAATATAAAAAGGAAAAATATTCTTCACATTGGAGCTGGAGAAACAGACCCCTCCAACTGTGTGAGCTGATCCTGAAGTACTTCCTTGGTCTGAAAAGAAAAGAAACAAACACACTATTTTTTCTTCCAGAAGGTGAGCCAAGCTCACCATCTCGTCTCTGTTTATATATCAACTGGAGTGAGATGGTAGGTTTTTTTGTTTTGTTTTGTTTTGTTTTGTTTTTTACCATTTCTGTGCCCTCAGTTTCCCTGAGTGCTTTGGAAGGAAAACAGACAAGGAAAACTGTACTGTGCCAACCCTACTAACTCTTCTATAATATAATTAGATTCTGAGCAACTAAGCACGCCCCACTTGCTCGATGGGTGCCAAAGAGCCACTGAAAGAAAGACGGAAGGCATCAGTGAAAGAACATCAGCCCACAAATAAATAAGTAAAACAGTCACCCTCTCTTGGACAAATGGATAATGAGGACTTTCAAACAGAAACATATTTTTGCCATCTTATTTTGGATTTTATGTTGAATTCTGTGATGCCTGAGGCTGCCATACTCATGTATGGCCAGGATGACCTCCTCTGATCAGTGAATCCCAGGATCTCCTCTGAGATGTTCAGGTTGCTTGAAAACTCAACCTGCTAATTAACAAAAGTCCTGGCTGCCTGGGTTGGTCTAGGTCCTATGGAAAGCTATGGAGTTGGCTTCATAGGAGAGTCTCGCTGGAAGCTGTGGAACCTTAGGGAGAGAGAAAAGTTATGAGTGAGGACTGTCTGTGAGGAAGGGGTCTCTAATTTATTTTGAGCACCTCTCTATGTTTTGAGCAGTTTTAATGGATTCTTTTAATCTCCAAAGTAATCATACAAGGAACATGTTTTCTTCCCTCTTTCCTGGAAGACACTGAGATCCAGCAATTGGAGTGATGAGCCCAGGTGGCTAGCTGGTGATAGGGGAGAGCCAGAAATAAGATTCACCTCTGTTTGCCTTTCAAACCTAAGAGCTGCTTTTAATTGCCTTTCTGCAGCAAGGGATTAAGCGAATCACCTGAAATGCTGAGCCAGTCTCAGGCAGCAGACCGGATGGAGAGTGCAGGCAAGCAGGACCAGAAAGGCCCCAAGAAGAGACACTCACTGCAAGGTCCCACAGGAAGTAGAGAGAGAGTGAGCTAAAGAAAATGTATATTTGGAAGACTGAGACTGCTCACCTGTTGCAGAAGTGAAAATTTGACTGAGTTGAGGGTGTGTATATCCCTGAGTTGAGGAGCAGCACATAGGCTTGATTGGTGAGACCCAAGAAATTCACAAGAGGAGGTGACAGTTTCCTTCCATATACCAGAATGTTCTTTGACCTACCATGACCACCAACTCATTCTCCTTTCTTCTTCCATCATCTGTTACCTGCTGGCTTTTCCTCCTCTTCTCCGTGCTTTTGCCTATATCAATCCTTTCCCCCCTGGAAAGTCTACCAAACTCAATCTTCCTTCAAGGTCAGCTGAAGGTCACTACCTGCTTGGACCCCTCTGCATCACTCACCCATTCATTGAACATAGGTGCTATGAGTGGTAGGTAAAGTTGGAGGTGCTGGGGACTGAACATTGGTCAATATTCAACCTCTTCCTGATAAAGCTTACATTCTAGTTCGAGAAGACAGAAAGAAGACAGACATAATAAACACTGTCCTAAGTCAAACAGTGGTACACGCTACAAAGAGAAATGAGCCAGATAAGAGGGGCAGGGAGAAATAGGACAACTTACAACCCAGTAGCCAGGGAAGGCTCCTGTGATGAGAGTGGCCATGTTGAGGAACCACATGAAGGAATCAAGTTGTGATCTATGTAGACATAATGGAAATGATCTATGTAGACATAATGGAAATGCCCCATCCGATGTGTTTGAGAAACAGACAGGAGATGGCACGTGTGGAGGAAGTGGAAAGAAATGATGACTGAAAGCACAAGAATTGTGCTGTCCTAAACCAGAATGTGTGAGTCTCTACCTTCTATATTCTCAACATCTCAAAGAAAGTTTGTCTTTGTACGCCCCTACTAAGATTCAAGTCGCACTCTAATCTAGACCGAAGGTGTCAGTCCTATACTAGCCTGCAACCCAAAGAGGACGGGAGTCTTAATTTTTTTCAGCACTGTCTCATTAGTACTCACTCATCCAACGAACCTGGTAGCATTAAGAGACAAGATGGGAGGCCTCAGGGACAAAGTACATGAGAAAGTCAATAGCACCCTCCTGTTGTGTCTAGAAAGAGACAATCATGGTGGGCATGGAGCATGGTATCAAGTGAACATCACAGCATCCTGTAGTCCCGTGAGTAAGAGTTAGCTATCACAGCATAGTCTTTTGTAGTAGGATCTGATGATTTTTTTAAATTTCTTCATTTTCTGCTGTTATGTCTCCCTTTTCATTTCTGATTTTGTTAATTTGGCACTCTCTCTATGCCCTCTGGTTAGTCTGGCTAAGGGTTTATCTATCTTGTTGATTTTCTCAAAGAACCAGATCCTGGCATTGTTGATTCTTTGTATAGTTTTTTGTTTGTTTGTTTGTTTGTTTGTTTGTTTCTACTTGGTTGATTTCAGCCCTGAGTTTATTTCCTGCCTTCTATTCCTCTTGGAGCATCTTTTTGTTCTAGAGCTTTTAAGTGTGCTGTCAAGCTGCTAATGTATGCTTTCTCCAGTTTCTTTTTGGAGGCTCTCAGAGCTGTGAGTTTTCCTCTTAGCACTGCTTTTATTGTGTCCCATAAGATTGGTTATGTTGTGTTTTCACTAAAACGTCTTTAATTTCTTTATTTATTTCTTCCTTGACCAAGTTATCAATGAGTAGACCGCTGTTCAACTTCCATGTGTATGTGGACTTTCTGTTGTTTTTGTTGTTATTGAAGACAAGCCTTAGTCTGAGTTGATCTGATAGGATACATGGGGGTATTTCTATCATCTTCTATCTGTTGAGGCCTATTTTGTGACCGATTATATGGTCTGTTTTTGAGAAGGTACCATGAGGTGCTGAGAAGAAGGAATGTTCTTTTATTTTAGGATGAAATGTTTTATAGATATCTGTTAAATCCATTTGGTTCATAACTTCTGTTAGTTTCTCTCTGTCTCTGTTTAGTTTCTATTTCCATGATCTATCCATTGATGAGAGTGGGGTGTTGAAGTATCCCACTATTTTTGTGTTTGGTGCCATATGTGCTTTGAGTTTTAATAAGGTTGTTTTATGAATGTAGGTGCCCTTGCATTTGGAGCATATATATTCAGGATTGAAAGTTCATCTTGGTGGATTTTTCGTTGGATAAATATGAAGAGTCCTTCCTTATCTTTTCTGATAACTTTTCGTTGAAAGTCAATTTTACACAATGTTAGAATGGCAACTCCAGCTTGTTTCTTGGGACAATTTGCTTGGAATATTGTTCTCCAAACTTTTACTCTGAGGTAGTATCCGTCTTTGTCACTGAGGTATGTTTCCAGTGTGCAGCAAAATGTTGGGTCCTCTTTACTTATCCAATCTGTTAGTCTGTCTTTTTATTGGGGGGGGGGATAAATCCATTGATTTTAAGAGATATTAAGGAATAGTGGTTGTTTTTTCCTGTTATTTTTGTTGTTAGAAGTGGAATTATGTTTGTGTGTCTCTCTTCTTTTGGGTTTTTTTTTTTTTTTTGCAAGAAGATTACTTTCTTGCTTTTTCTAGGGTCTATTTTCCCTCCTTGTGTTGGAGTTTCTCATCTATTATCTTTTGTAGGGCTGGATTTGTGGAAAGATATTGTGTAAATTTCGTTTTGTCATAGAATATGTTGGTTTCTCCATCTATGGTCATTGAGAGTTTTGCTGGATATAGCAGCCTGGGCTGGCATTTGTGTTCTCTTAGGATCTATATGACATCTGCCCAGGATCTTCTGACTTTCATAGTCTCTGGTGAAAAGTCTGGTGTGATTCTTATAGGTCTGCCTTTATCTGTTACTTGACATTTTTCCCTTGCTGCTTTTAATATTCTTTCTTTGTTTTGTGCATTTGGTGTTTGACTATTATGTGATGGAAGAAATTTCTTTTCCGGTCCAATCTATTTGAAGTTCTTTAGGCTTCTTGTATGTTTATGGACATGTCTTTCTTTAGGTTAGGGAAATTTTCTTCTATGATTTTGTTGAAGATATTTACTGGCCCTTTAAGTTGGGAATCTTCTCTCTCCTCTATACCTATTATCCTTAGGTTTGATCTTCTCATTGTGTCCTGGCTTTACTAGATGTTTTGGTTTAAGAGCTTTTTTTGTTTTACATTTTCTTTGAGAGTTGTGTCAATGTTTTCTATGGTATCTTCTGCCCTTGAGATTCTCTCTTCTATCTCTTGTATTCTGTTGGTGATGCTTGCATCTACGACTCCTGATCTCTTTCCTAGGTTTTCTATCTCCAGGATTGTCTCCATTTGTGATTTCTTTGTTGTTTCTATTTCTGTTTTTAGATCCTGGAAGGTTTTGTGCAATTCCTTCACCTGTTTGGTTGTGTTTTCCTGTAATTCTTTAAGAGAATTTTGTGTTTCCTCTTTAAGGGCTTCTAATTGTTCACCTGTATTGTCCTGTATTTTTTTAAGGGAATATTTGTGTCCTTCTTAAAGTCCTCTATCCTCATCATGAGATGTGATTTTAAATTCAAATCTTGCTTTTCCAGTGTGTTTGGATATCTAGTATTTGCTTTGGAGGGAGAACTTGCTCTGATAATGCCCAGTAGTATTGGTTTCTGTGGCTTAGGTTCCTGCACTTGCCTCTCACCATTGGGTTGTCTCTGGTGTTAGCTGGTGTTGCTGTCTCTGACAGTGGCTTGACCCTCCTGTAAACCTGTGTGTCAGCGCTCCTGTATACCTGTTTTCTCCCTGCAGGATCTGGGTACAGACAGCTGTGGGACCCGGTCAGTTACGGGCCCAGGCAGAAACTGGAAGGGTCCTGTCCCAGACTGGTCGTGGGTTTATGTGTCTTGTGGGCTCTAGGCAGGTCTCTCAGATTAGAAGAGTTGGTCTTACCTCTGCTCTTGGGTGTGTCAGTGCTCCTGGTGACACTGGCTTTCAACTCTGGGAGCAGGCAGAGACTGGAAGGATCCTCTCCATGACTGCTCCTAGGTTCCTGTGTCCAGAGGACCCAAGAGGCAGGTTCCTTTTGGGCCAGAAAAGTGAGCAGAAGTAGTTGTTTCCCCTGAGCTCTCAAGATTACCAACAGTTCTGAGAGTCCAGCTCTTTCCCCCATATGATTTGTGTACAAAGAGGTGTGGGACCAAGTCAGCCCTGGATGCAGGCAGAAACCGGAAGAGTCCTGCTCCTGACTGCTCCTAGGTTCATGAGTCAAGAGGGCACTAGGCGGTTCCTCTTAGCCAGGAATGTGAACAGAAGTGGTGGTCTCCCCTGAGCTCTCGGGATTGTCCATACTTCTGAGAATCCAGCTTTCTCCCACATGGGATTTGGGTACAGAGGTCAGCTCTGGACGCAGGCAGAAACTGAAAAAGTGATATTCAAATTCTAAGCATATTCCAGTTTCTAGGTTCATATTAATCATGAGCAAGACTACCCACAGTGGGACTAAGACTCCAAGGGGATGGTGAGATGTAGGAGGACTTAGGAAGCTAAGACTAAGGAAAGTGTTGCTGAACAGAAATAAGTTATCCCATCCACATACTGAACAAATGCAGCCGAGTGAAGGAAAAAGTGTAACTTAGTATCCCTGTTCACTCCTTCTCCCAGGTGAGAGGAGGCTGCTACAACGACAGAAACATCAGTCTTTCTGAATTCACTCAGGTTTAGGAAGAACATCTGCACAGCAGGGATGAGGATACACTGGCTTCTGGCTGCTTTAAACATCCAGCAACTACAGTATAGCCTCAGGCCAGAAATTTTTTCAGATAAGACTAAAGTACCACTCTCCTGTCTGCTGGCATCTTGTACTCAGTCCTTTCCTGTCCATCTCTGTGAGCTGTTAGAAATCCCTGTCTAGAAATCCGGGAGTTAGTTGGTGGTGGACGAGCCCTCATAACCAATAGGTCTCTCATTACAACCAATTCTGAGCTTGCAAAGCAATGTATAGCTGCCAACATGAAACTGCCGTCCTGAGCCCAGGCACTGCATCCCAATCTCCCTGTAGAGACCAATTACGGAAATTCCCCTCTCTGCTCTCTGTCAGCAATGTCCCCAGAAATATGCAAAATAGCTCTGGATCTCAAACGCAAGCCTCTGAGTGCTTAGACAGCAGAAAAATGAAGACACCGTATAGATGATCCCTTGAAGTTCTAAATGGGCAAGAACTTAGAACAGGAAGTGACAACAAAGATGAACCTGGGAGTCGTCCTTCTTTTCAGGAAGTAGTCCTTTGGCTTTCTTCCCCCGGTTCCTACTAGGACATTTCATGAAACAAGAGACCTATCATCAAAACTAAAGCAATTTTGATGTGGTCTAGGAGGCCTCATGGACAGGAGATGCCATGTGAGTTGGGTCTTGAATGATACAAATGAGGTAGCCATGAGAGACCTGTGACAAGAATAACATCTGTAAGAAGATGGTCCTTCAAATACAAAAGCCCTGGGTCAGAAGCCAATCATATTGGCTCAAGGACATAAGAAAGTTGTCCAATAGAAATGTCATTGCTGGAGAAGAACTCTTCACCGCCGTCTTCTCTGTCACCTCCATAACTAATGACCACTGAAAATGCCTTGTGTACATAGCTCTTCACTGCTCTGTGACTGTAGCATGTGGCTACATGATACATGTAGTACATGTAGCATGGACCACGATGTAAAGTTAAACTTCACTCTAAGTAGAAAAGAAAGATGTGGAGGAAGCACTAGAGGAGTTGCATCTGGCAGGCCTCACTCCACTCCAAGCAGCGTAGACATTGATTGCAATGGGCCCGATGGGAGAAGGCAGGGCCTTGGATGAGTTTCAGGCACCCAAGTGGAAATGTGAGGACGGATCCAGAATGGATTCTGTCTGCAGAGCCTTCGTGACCCTTACAGGAAACTAAATGTGGGGAATAGCCAAGGGCGCAATCTCCAGGATAGAAAGCTTCCCTAAAACCACATCTTCAGCATCTGAACTGGGTTTCCTATTGAAGCCCCTGTAACAAATCTTATTTCCTGTCTAGAAACCAGAAGTCGTCTCTCTTGTCTTTACGTAAAGCACCAGAGAAGAATTCTGATTGGCTTGTTTTGATCATATTCCTAGATCTTGAAGAAGTTTAGGGAACTGTGATTTTATTTTAATTTTTAATTTTTATTACATAAAAATCCTTGCTGAGGAAGACTGGCTACTCCCAGAAACCTATAGAACTGAATTTTACCATAGAAAGGTTGAGAGAGGCTATATTAGAAGAGGAAGGAAATGGATGCTTGGCAACAACAGATGCCAACTGCTAATGGCACATCCTTGCCCTTAAGATGAAATATAAGCCCTTTCGCATGACAGACAACCGCCTTTACCATCTGGCCCTGCTCCTGCCCTGTTTCATCCATTGCAATTTCCACTAATTGTTCCCTGGTGGTACTAAACAACCTGCTGTTTGAACTCTGTCCTGCTTATGACTCTCACACCACACAGCCCCAGCAAGTACCCAGAATTGCTTATTAACCCAAATGCCACTGTGGTCAAAATGTGTTTGGAGAGAACGTTCTCCCTGAAGCTCTGGCATCCATGGACATGACACTTCCATTCCTTATCCATCGGAAGCATTTCTTTCACCTGGTGCGGCCACTGTGAGCTTCCCAGGAACTCTGTGCCTTTCGTCTCTGTTCCCTTCCACATTTTACATAGCTTTGCTTGCCACACTAGTAAGAAAGAAAGAGAAAGGGAGTTGGAAAGAGGAGAAAAAGGAGTGGCAGGCTAAAAAGAGAAAGGAATATCAACAAACAGCAAAAGACAGAGGTTTCTTAAGATACAAAAAAAACAAAAAATACTGAGCCTTGAGACAATCAATGAGATAGCGTGTATTTCTTATTTTAAGCTTCAGCTAGACTAAAGTAGGTGGAAGTTGGAAGTGTGTCAGCTGTGTGTCCACTGAGGCATTCACATGGGCTATTTAGACAGCACCTGTTTTTGCCACCTCCAGATGTGCCCTTTCTCTTGAACGCTGGCTCGGGGGTCCCTTGTGACAATGCTCTAGGGAGCAATTTGTTAACACAAAATCGAAGACTCATCAGTCCCATGACCCAGTGACTCCACTCACCCATGTAGAAAATCTCATACACCCGGGGATGTGTCCATGGCCATAACTGCAACATTATTCATAAGTGAAAAACACATGTACTCTAACCAAGCTTCTACTGACAGGAAAAGGAGTAAATAAATTATGAAATATTCATGTGTGGGAATTGAATACAAGAGACAGAAGCAGTGAAGTGGCTGTACCTGTGTCAAAAGGGATGCATCGCCAAAACAGGTGGGGTAGGATGGGAGCCGTAGAAAGTAAAGTACAATGAAAACAACACTTGCAAAATACAACGTCTTACTTATAAATGCATGAATATAGAGCCCAAGTCTAAAAATATAGATGGAAATGTTAAACGATGCTCAAAAAGGTGGTTATGCCTGTTACAGAAGGGACGTAATGAGACTGCGGGTGGAGAAAGCACATAATATTGCAGGAAAACTACACTATATCTAGAATGCTTTGCCTCCCTGAAAATTCTGAAATACACACCGAAAAGCCCTGATAAGACTTTTATACATATAGGCAGTAAACATAGGAAATTTTCATACTAAGCTTTATGTAGTGGAATAAGTAGATACATATAGCTACATTCAATTGAAGTTGAAATTAATTAAAATAGACTGTAATTAAAAGTTGAGTTCCTGGGCCATGTAAAACACAATTCATCTGCTCAAAAAGACTCCTGGGATTTGTAGTCTTACTTAGGGCCAGAGCAGATTATCCAAGTTCATCACCAGGGAATGTTTTAGGAGGCAGCCCTGATCTGTACATTTGCACAATTGAATATCTTATAGGTAAAAGATTGAGACTCATTTGACTAAAGTTTCTAGTACTATCGGCTGTCTCAATGACACAGAAAGTCATATTAAAATCATTGTAAAATGTCTGTTTTATATAATGCCATCTTTTAATTAATGGAGGGGCCTCTGTTGGGATGGTTACTGACTTCACAGAAGTGTAGATAGCTGAATTTCTAACTACCAAACACAAAGATAAGGCTTGAGAGTGTATGGTGAGGCTAGGAATGTCTCACATTCTACATACACAAAGCCACATACAATGAAACTAAATCTTTATCTTACCCCATACATAAAAGTCAATTCAATGGAATAGATACTTAAATATAAGACCTGAACATATAAAATAGCTACAAGACGGTAAAGTTCTATGGCATAGGGCTTAGCAATTGGGTATGGTCTCAGTTCTGTGGCATAGGATTTAGCAATTGGATGTGGTCTCAAAAGCACAAATGACAAAAGCAGAGATAGAGAAGTGGGATGACATCACACTCAAGAGTTTCTGTATAACATAGGAGAGGCACAGCCCATCAAGGGTGAGACAGTTGCTACAAACAGAAGAAATACTAAAGGAGCTAATATCTAGAATACAGAAGAGCCTCCCACAACTCCATAAGAACAAACCAAAAATTCTATTTTTTAATAAACAAAGAACCTTAATAAGCACCCCCCCCAGCAGTCATGTGAAAAGTTATTCAACATCACCAATCATCATGCAAATTCACATCAAAAGGCAGGTCCCAAACCTCTTAGAGACAACTATCAAAACAATAGAAGAAAAGAAGTGCTGGCAAGGATGTGGAGGAGAGGGCATCCTTACTATGGATGTGAAATGGTATGTGGGAAAATGATATAGTAGATCCCAAAACACTAAAATCTCAGTTACCATTTGACACAGCAATCTCATTGCTATGTGTAGAAACGATACCAGTACAGTTCTCTCTCTCTCTCTCTCTCTCTCTCTCTCTCTCTCTCTCTCTCTCTCTCTCTGTGTGTGTGTGTGTGTGTGTGTGTGTGTGTGTGTGTGTGTGTGTGTGTGTGTGTGTTTGGAGGGGGAGAGAGAGACAGGGACAGAGACAGACAGAGAGAAAATTCTTTAGTGTTGTAAAGGAAAGAAATTCTGTCACTTGTAACATGATGGATCAACCTGGGAGACACTGTGTTAAGTGAGAAGAACAAGGCATAAAAAGACAAGAACTACATGGTCTCATTTATATTTGGAATCTAAATATAATGGATAAGAAAGTGGGATGCTTGTTACCTGGGACTCAGAGAGGGGGATGTCAATCCAAGGAAACAAAACCTCAGATACATAGGAGGAACAAGTTCATGAGACCTGTTGTACACACAGTTGACTACAGCTAATAGCTATCCATTCCACTCAAAAGTAACTAGAACAAGTCTTCATTACAAAAAAAAATGTATTTGAGGCAATGCAAACAATTAAATAAGTTGAGTTATTCATCCCAATACATATATGTGCCAAAGTGATGTACACCATAAATCTATAAAGATTTTTAATTGTCAGCTTTAAAAAGAGGAAAACCAACAAAGATATATTCCCTTTCCTTAACTCCATCAGGCCAAAGCTGAGATCACAAACGAGACTCATCAATCAGGCCCACACCATGCCATCAGCCAGGGAGAAGCAGAATTGAAGAGCTTAAAGAGTACATACACACACACACACACACACACACAGACACACACACACTCACACACACACACACACACTCACACACACACACACACACACACACATACACGCACACACGTGCACATGAACACACAGCATTTGGAAAAGAGAATTGATGAATAGAAATTCTGAAGAAAATGAATCGGAATCACAAGCAATTGCTTGCCTAAATACACTCTTCCTCGAAGCTTAAGATAAAGCAGACTCTCCTAGGATCGAGAAGACCACAACAGGATGGCAATAACCATTTACCTAGTGCTTATAAATTGCAACCCCCCAAAGCAAGGCAATTTTGAATTACAGTGTCACTAGATTCTCAGAATTGTCCCTATTAATTAAACAAAAGTCTAGATTCAAGTCTCTAATCTAAAAGTTCACAGTCTTCCTCTAATATCATACTGACTCTGTAGAGATTATATTATAGAAGAGAATTAAACTCCAAACAAGACTGTGTTCCTGTTTAGGCAAAGACCAAACTGTAAACAATGAACCCCACTTCATCTTCTGAGTAGTTATTGCATGGCTAATATGTGTAAAGCCTTTTTGTATATTCTCCCACTGTATGACCCAAAGATGGGTAACATCCCTGTTTTACCAGTGATACTGAGACCCAAAAAATCCAAACAAGATACACAAGGACTCCAATCAGTGAGGTTGAGACTCTGGGTCTGCTGTAGCCTCCTGTAGATGCTGACATTGAAAACATATTCATTAAGCTATGGTTCTCAAATGTGGGACTTTAAAACCTGCAGACTCCAGACCTCTACTTCCAAATTCTAACTTATCCAACAGGGAATGGACTTGGGACCTGGTGTCGCTATGATCTTCTGCACATGGAAAACTAAAGCTGAAGGTTTCAGGACCGTTCTTGAACAAATGCAATGCCCATGTGGTATAGAAAATCAGATCCGGTCATCAGTCCATATAAAATCAGCCCTCTCTCACCCACGAGCATCAATCTGGAACTTTGGGAAAGAAACTAGAAAGTGCTAAGAAGTTTCACAGCTAATTCTTAGTGGTTTAGGGAAGAGGAGAGGGCTTCCGGGTAGGAAGCTATTTCCCTTTACCCTTCCATATTCACTTGAAAGCATCATTATTGACCTCTCTGTCCAATCATGGGCAAATCACTTAACACCCTACAAAAGGATGCTAAAGCAGGCACCTATTGATCAAAGTTCCTGGGACAGCATGACAGTTGGGGTTCACTTATGTCTTGGTGCTTTTGCTCCATGGGTAACACTCTTTCAGAGTCAATAGGCATCAAAAACGAGTGTCATCTTTAAAATGTTTATTTAGAATATATTTTAGATGCATATATATTTAACTGAATTTTATATTTCTGTGAACTGCAAATACTCTTTTGTCTTAAAACATCAAATTATCAAGTGATAAAAACCACATGTACAATGATTAATAAAGATTCATGTCGTTAAACTCAATAAGGATGAGGCTATCTTTGTCAGATCCTCTTAAGATATTGGTTGTTCTCTGAGAAAACGTTTCCTCCCCATTGAGTTTTATAACACCAGGTTTTTATTAGATTCTAGATCCTCAAATTCTCATGGCTAGGAAGAGTGACAGCAACTTCATAATAAATGGTTGGAGGAATGATATAAAAATAAATCTATGGATGAATGAAGCATTTGGAAGCTTCTAAAACAATAGCTTCATGGAGTTAAAAATTGTGAGGACAGAGAAAGCATCAACACAACTAGCCTAGAGATACAGCAAAACCATGCCAGATCCATGGCAATGCTATGACCACCCCCCTCACTGTAACAGCATCCATGACCTATTTTTATTGGAATCAAAAGATACAATAATAAGAAATTGTAGGTAGACTGTAGCCATTCCCATTGCATTCAGTCATTTGATTTAAGATACTGAATAAGGCAAAGAGACATAACCTGCAAAGGCTTTCTGCTCAGGAAGGTGTGTCTATCATATAACAAGTGTTGGGCTTCCTGCTCCAATAGGAAGGAGTCCAGGAACTCAGAAGCCCCAGGAACCACACAGCTCTGAGGTGGGACAGTGTCCCAGTGGAAGGGTATCCTGACATGTGAGATCCTGGGAACCACGCAGCTCTGAGAGGAAGCATCCTCAAAAGAGGCATTGCAGCTCCCAGGGAGGAGCTCCCAGCTAAGCTGAGGAGTACAGTAACCTCAACCTTTCTTCCTCTTCCCTTCCTCCCTTCTCTTCATTGCTGCTTGTCTTCTTGCAATGACAGAGTGAAACCAATAGCAGCAAATCTCACCAACAAGATTTATTGGAAGCTCCAGGGAGAAGAAAAATGGATTAAGGAATAGCTGCCCTCTGCTCAAAGTACAGACAGCATGGAGTTGGACAAAGGATGGTGATTATAGAGGGGTTCTTGGAGGGTGGGGGCTGTTGCTTTCTAGAATGGAGATTTTTAGAATAAGGATAGGTGGGATTTTAAATCCCAAACTTGGGGAAGGTCAGGGTTTGGAGGGTTTTCCTATTCAGGGATTGGTGGCTTTTGTTCAGACTTTACACCTAAAATTAGCATAATCTGGGGAGGTCCTGTTGAGGGGTTAGAGTGACCCTTTTAACTGTTACAAAAGCTGGAAACTCCATTATGACAAGAAGTCTGGGGGAGGGGCCTGGCTGCTGGAGCTCCTTAGGTGGGGGCCTGGCCGCTTTCCTGCCTTGAGGGTTTATGAAGTCCACAAAGTCCACAAAGGGAGTCCCTGTCAGAGAGAGCCTTCCCTGCCACTTGAGTAGTATGCATAGTCAACAGCAAGGCCATTAGAACACATTGTACCTAGGAGGCCTCACTGGAGTAGGAATGACAAGAGGATGTCTTGAAGACGTTGGCACTCAGTGATGGAAAGCAGCAGACCTACTCCAGGAGAGCATCACAGACTTAGGGTTGAGTGTGAACACTGTAACGACAAATGACGTTTGATTTTTATTGTTTTATTGTGATGAGATAGTCCCACTAAAGGCTCCTTTGTGTCCATATGCAGTTCTCAAAGGGGATTGGACTGTCATTAACGAGAGTCGTAAAATGACATTAGTGATAATATGAACCATTATGGTAAGGGAGGAACACTAAATATTTTGAATAAAAGATTTGAATAAATCTAATTTATGTCTTAGAAATAGACTCCTGACTGACGTGGGATTGGTTATCTCCAGGTAAATGAACTAAGACAGGGCTTGAGTAATAGACCCAAGAAATGACCATAAGAAACTTAGTTAAGTATGGTGACAGAATTTGAGGGTACGTCGGGGGACATGTGGCTAATTGTGCATGGAGATGAAAGAAAAGAAAGCTAAGAATGATTGCTGTGTTTTGTGCTTGGTTGACAGGTAAATCGGTAGCATCACTGAGATGAAAAATGTACAAGGCAGAACCAATTTAGTGAGCGAGACATGAGTTAATTTTTGACATGTTGCATTTTAGATGCTCATAATTCTCACAGGTGTTGGTTATTAATAAGCAGGTTATTTTCTAGATCTCCAACTCCTGAGTGTGACGATGTGGGAAGTAAAATGATCAGTGAGCCATCAGCGTGGAGATGACGATGAGACCTGGCAGAATGCACAGGGATGGGGTAACCTAAGCAGCAATGCTGGAAACTTAATCCTCAGTTCGTCTCCTGATAACACTGGAGATGGAGACTTCGGGAGAAATGGGGTTGGTTGTGGTCATGAGAGTGTAGTCCTAATAACAGAATCAGAAGAGAGACCTGAGCCCATACAGGCTTGTTTTGTCTTCTCTTCTGCTATGTTCTTGGGTGAATTAAAGGCCCTTCACCAAATAGAGACATGATGTTTGTGGATTTCCCAGCCCCTAAAGCTTGTAGAAAATAGTCTATGTTCTTTATAAGTCATCTCATTTCAGGTATTCCATTACAGTAGCAAAAATGGACTATCAAATCTCCAAAATGAGAATAACTGATTGGTCTGAGTTTAAAACACTGACTGGCAATTTAAAATGAGTGGAATCACTGGATATTGACATATCACACTCAGGGGTAGTTCCAAGCTTCCTAGTCAGAAGATTTGATTAAAATAACCATTTCTCAGACCCTGTACCATTCTCGGGGTATCAGAAGGGGTTAGCCAATTTATATTTTTTGTATTAAAAAGATCTTAGATGCTCCTCAACACATTTATTTCAGAGCTATGCAACATGTCTCTTGCATCAGCTGGAATGATCATATCACTGTAGGACCCAAGTTTCACAGTGGATTACATGAAGTAAATTACATAAACCTCATTTCAGAGGGTTAAAGGATGAAGTCCTATTAAGAGAGAAAAGAACTATAAACAAACTGTAAACAAACTATAAAAAGAACTATAAACAAAGTAAGATATAGAAATGGATTTGGGATAGCATTGGCTACTTCTGTGCTGCATAACAGGATCAATACAAGAAAAGAATTATTCGTTTGGGCTTACAATTTCAGATGCTTTAGTTCAGAGCTATGTTGACTCGGGCCTTATGGTGAGACAAAATATTACGGTGGAATAGAAGAAAGCAGATGAAGGGATATTATTTCCCAAGGACACATTCCCAGTGATCTACTTGTTCCAGCCAATCCCTGAAGGGACTCTAGCCAGCCCAGGCATAACAAGCATGGCTCTAGTAGGCCTTGCCATTCTCCAATTCTCTCTGCCTTGCTAAAACCATTAGATTGCATTCCCAAAGCTAGCCACGAATGTCTATTCCTTTGTTTGAGCACTTTCTCCACCTGAGGCCAACAACAAAGGTCCAGCAATTAAAGTATTGAAGTCCACCAATCAAAAGCCCCCTTTTGGCTCACCCTATTAACATGCCCAGTCGAAACAAACCAGCTCACCCTAACACAGGTTTCCCTTTTTTCCTTTATAAACTGCCATTTGCCTATGAGCCAATGAAAAGATTTCTAATACTATACTCCTAGATCAGTATTCTATCCAGTCATCATCAGGGAGGCTTCCTCTGGCAGCAGATGGGGACATAGGCAGAGACCCGCAGCCAGACATTACGCAGAGAGAGTGTTTAAATTGGAGGTCTCCATCAAATCCCTCTCCTTGGAGCTCAGGGAATCTCAAAGAAGCAGCAGCAGAAAGATTGTAAGATCCGGATGGAATAGAGGACACCAGGAGAACAAAGTCCTCTGAATCAACTAAACAAGGTGCATCTGAGCTCACAGAGACCTACACAGAAAGCACCAGGCCTAAACAGGTCTGTACCAGGTCATCTCTGTGTATATTATAGCTTTTAGCTTAATATTTTTATGGGAATCCTGGATGTGAGAATGAGTGGACATCTGGCTTTTATCCCTGTTCTTGGTACTCTTTTCCTCCAGTTGGGTTGCCATGTCCAACACTGATACGGTAGTTTTTGCTTCATCTTATTATATTTTATTTTATCATGTTTGGTTATCATTTCTTAGAACCGTTCTCTCTTCTAATGATCAAGAGGGGAGGGAATGTGGGGAGGAACTTGGAGGAGTAGACAGAGGAAAAACTATAATTGGGATATATTGTATGAGAAAATAACCTACTTAAAAAACAAAAACACCATGGTCAGAAATAACTTAGGGGAAAAAGGGTTCTATTTGGCTTACACTACATGTTCATAGATTACCATTGAGGGAAGTCAAAACAGGAATGTAATCAGAGACTTGAAACAGAAACCATGGAATATTGTTGCTTACTGTCTCAATCCCAAGCTAACACTTTGTTTTTTCTAGACACCTGCCTAGGGAATAGTATCACCCACAGTGGGCTGACTCCTCTTACATAAATAAATGATCAAGGCAATATTCCTCAAACATGCTCAGAACTCCGATGCTTACTCTGGTCTGCATCAGATTGATGATTACAGATAGTTAGGACACGTCATCCTCTGGTGCCTAGAAGCTCATGCCCATCTCATAATGCAAACTTCATTCAGTCTGTCTCCACAAATCCCCATATCTTAACAATTGGTACACTGTGTAAATTCCTAAAATCAAGTTCTTCTCTGTGACTCAAAGCAACTTTTAGTGATGAACCCCTGTAAAAAAAAGTTTCTTAGGCTACATACTTCCAACATATATGGCACAGGGTAGATATGTGTATTCCAAAAGTGAATGGGACAAGAGATAATGGGGAAGGATTGCACCAAAGTAATAGTAAGGCCCAGCAGGAAAAAATATTAGATACTGCCACTATGTTTGGGATGCTGGTCATATGCCAGGATGCATACTACCAAAACTGAGCTCCGATGAACATGAAGAGCCCTACCACATGACCTTGCTATTTGTAGCCAACATGGCCTTTCTTCATAGATGTTCCACATTTCCAGCATCCCTAATAGCCTTAGGTCTCTAATGTAACTTATGCCTCATCCCCAAACCTTCAATGCTGTTCCCTCTCAGAGGACATCTGTAGAGACCTTGACCCTGACATATATTGCCTGGTTTCCTAGGTCTTCCTTTGAAATATAGGTGACTACCTCTAAAATCCTATAGATCTGACATTCTGTATATCTATATAATCAGGATTTTCTGTACAATGCCAAGGCCAGACATCAACTCTTGACCCCTAGGACCAGGAGTACTATATCCTCTGAATACCTGAACATTTGAACTAGAGAAAAAACACTTTTCTAGGCCATTCTAGGCATTTTATGCATTTCTTCTTAAAGGAAAACATTTCCAATCAATTATAAATTTTACATTTGGTACAATGATGAGTGGAATCTGGCCAATTTCTAAAATGCCCCCCAAACATATTTGATGCAGATTACTATATTTCCTTTTAATTTAATTTCTATGAAAACTGTGACTTCTTTCTATGCAATTTTCAATACAACCCTTTTCCATCCAAATTGCATACTGACCATCTTTCTACTCACCATTTGGTACTAATTCTCACTATAAACCTAGTAAAAAGCAACTAACTATAACTCTGCCACAACCTGAGCCCTAATCTGTCCTGAAATTACCTATGCCCAATTGATTGCCTCATCACTTCTAAATTCATGTTCACTCAAAGTCAAAATGCAGAGAAAATATTAGCAAGGATGTAATGGGAGTATTCTCTAGTTCCATTCCTAGTAGACTTGTTTCTCCTTGAGAATGGGTGGCCACATTCTTTACTGCATATATTTTACACACTTACACTCTGATCTGGGATCCATCCAGACTCACACATTAAGCTCTGCTTAGAAAACCCTGTGTCTTGCCTAGGCTGCTTCTCCAACCTATTGTGAACTCTTCCAACAGATAAGCTCCAGAGGGTTCCAGACAACATTATCATGTAATCAGAGCAATGACCATATTTTTCTGGTGCAGTTTCTATATTTCCAAGTTTTGTGTGGCTATAACCAAAATAGCTGACAGAAGCCATTTATTTGTGCTCATCGTCACTGTCTGTCATCACTTTCTATAATGAAACACTGACCAAAAACAACTTGGGAGGAAATGGTTTATTTAGCTTACATGTACAGGTCACAGTCCATCATTAAGGGAAGCTAGGACAGGAACTAGAAACAGGAACAGAAACAGAGACCATGAATGGATGTGTATTTACAGCTGATTCCAGATCTCCCTGACAGAGATGGCATGTTTTGTTGGCCCTATTATATAAGTCGTTAATCAAGGAAATGTCCCACAGACTTGCCTGCAGATCAATCTAATTGAGACAATTCCTCAATTGGCATTGTCTCTTCTCAGATGATTCCAGTGTGTGTCAATTTGAAAAAAAACAATAAGCAGCACACTCATAATTTCAGAGGTTCAGTCTATGATTGATTGACACCATGTGGTTGGGCAGAACTTCATAGTGGCAGAAGCTTATGGCAGAGCAGCCTATTTGACTTATAGTAGATAGGAATCAGACATGTACAGGTAGAGACCAGGAAGAGTTTCCTCTAAGGAAACATCTTCAGTAACCTCTATCTTCTTCCTAAGGTTTCCAGGACTCAAGACTCCACAAATAGCTCTTCCAGTGAAGGACAAGCACCTACAATACATGATCCTTTTCAAGGGGCAGCATTATAGCAAATCTACAGCAGAGAGAGAGACAACTATCACCTAGCTCAAATTCGAGCCACGTTTGTCCAAGGTGTGTACTGTGGCACAAACACAGTGACTTGACTCAGAATGAAGTGAGTTTCCACATCTTCCCTTCTTCAGGGAGTTCACTGAATGGGGATGAATAGCAGAGAAATATTCAGACCCATCTAGATCTTCAGAACAAATTACATCATATACCAGTGAAATTTCATCTACTATCCCAGAAGAAAACTGTAATAAAACCAACATTGTGGGTTTAGCATAGACAGACAAGAACCTGAGTAAGGTTAGCTAGAATTTGAAGAAAAGCAAGTAAGAGACAAATCATGAAACAAAGGTGTGGGCATCAGGCAGAAAGGAGAGTTTGTGTGGCTTCAAATGACAGTAAGAAATGGGATGAAGCCTCTGGAGGCTGTCACTTGGAAGTCACGTTTATACTTGGAAAGTGGAGTTTTCATGAAATTGTTGGGAGAATGTTGGGGACGTCAGGGGATGGTCTTGGTCTGTCATCTCAGGGAGGGGGCAGGGAGAGAAGAGTTGAGGATGTCAAAGACAGGCGAGGCATGGAGGCATTAACTGAAGACACATCTTCTAATGAGCTCTTTAATATTCTATACATTCATATATGCATGTGATGAAACAAGATAATATCTACTCCATTCCCCACAAAATCTTCCCATATTCCCTTCATCACGTCTCCTACTCAGCTATATGTCTTTTTATTAATAGCCCACAAAGTTTGGTTACTGTGGCTTATAGTCACATGTGTATGAGGCACCTACTGGAGCATAGAAAGCCTAGTAGTGGCAACAGCCTCACAACAGAATAACATTCCCTCCACCAGCCATTACCAACTTCCTTAATTATGAATAGACAGAAGCAACAGAAGAGTAACAGGAAGCCTTTGTCACAGAGTAGGTAATGGACATAGACCTGGAACATCCTCAACAGAAAGAAGAAAGCTCCGTTAAGAGGAGAGGAGTGCAAATGGGAAATGAAAGAATGAGGTCACATCGAGACAGCGATGCTGTGAAGTGGAAGCCTAGGGCAGAGCCAAGCTGGGATCCAGTAGCCTTCATAATCACTCCCAGTTCTAGGGACTCATCTTTCCAACATGCTAGAAGCTCTCTTGCTGTGCCCGAGAAGGACTGAAATTGGTTCGTGGAGCAGGGAGAGGCACAGAATGAATGATCCGCTGAGTGGCACACAGAGACAGATTAATTGAAGGGCCACAACTGTAGAGCGAGGGTGGGAGTTAACTACAAAAACATTTAGTTCAGGTCCAGAAAGCAATTAAAGACCGTGCCACAGAGCTTATTAACCAGAGATCCAGGTGGCTACAGGGCTGTCCACACAATTTCATTTTCCACAGAGCTACTGGGGACTCACCATAGTGGGCACACAGTGCCCTATTCCCCCACAGCAGTAGGAGATATGCTTTTCCAATGTACGAAAATATATATTTATTGATTTTTTAAATATAACTCTTACATGTCTTACTCCATTTCTGGAAACTTTTCTGGATTTAGGGAACAATACATTGCCTTGGAATGGCTATCAACACTAGGATGGGTCTTGTACCATTCGTACAACTTTTCAGTTCTTTCCGTTAAGAAATTTCTATGCATTAAGACTTCTCTTAGTGATATAAGAGAAGGCACATGTAGAGTATTATGACACAGATTAGAGACAGTTCCTTCTGAATATTGATGTTGCTGGGAGGAAATGATCCACATTTCCTTAGGACCTTCTCTTTACTCCCTAGCCTCACTCCATCCACTTCTGCTTCTCTCATTAAGCACCTCTATCCTTCCTTGCTCTTACTTCCCATTATTTGATCTGCTTTATTTTTATATAGCTTCATTTCAATTAATGGTTGTTTTGTTCCTGACTCCTTACTTCATCCAAAACTGCCACTTTGAGACTTTTCTCCACCTGGTGCTTCTTTGTAACCTTATGGCGCTCATACTTAGTACACTATGTATTTCCCTCTCTCTCTCTCTCTCTCTCTCTCTCTCTCTCTCTCTCTCTCTCTCTCTCTCTCTCTCTCATCCCTTCTCCTCCCCCTCTCTCCTCCTGCATCCCTCCCCTTTCTCCCTCCCCCCTCCTCCCCCCTCTCCTCCCTCCCTCTCTCCCTCCTTCCCTCCCCTTCCTCCACCTCTCTCCACCCCGCCCTAGACTCCTAGACTCTTATAGCTGATGCTGTCTTCATTGTGTAGTTGAGAGAGTATGACTTTGGGCTTCTGACCTCCCGCCTCCATTTCTGCAGGGCTTGGGTTTAAGGCCTGTGCTACTATGCCTGGTGTTCTGTGGCTTTGGGATTCAAAGGTTGTTTTCACAGGAGCTAAACAAGTGCTTTACCAATGGAGCCACACCTGCAACCCCTGCAACCTCATTTAAAAAAAAAAAAAAAGCAAAGACCTGAAGTTTAATTTTTAAAGACAGTGTGGTTGACTAACGAGTTTTTCTCTAATGAAAAGGGAAAAGTCTGAAGAAGCAGCTTTCGTCCAATCTTGTTGTCAGCACCTTTATCTCTGTTTACAAAAGTTGCCTTTATTCTGTCTTTCCCAGACCCCAGCCAGAACCTGTTTGTATAGTGGATTTCCAGGAGGAAAACAAGTCCTATCTATCAATTCAGGATATTTTCTGCTTATCTTTAAGGGGAAAGGGGGAACTATTAAAGAGAAACAGGCCACAAAATGGCAAGCACATACTTAACATTTTCTTCTAAGTCCTCCTGTCCAGGTACCCTGAACAGGCAGCTTCTCTCTCAACATCCCGTGAGAAAGTCCCTGAATTCAGGGGTTCTGTTAAGCAATTGTTTGCTCAATATCTGGTGAACGAGGAGAGCACAAGAAAGGAGAAATTAATGCTAATCAAAGAAAGTATATGCAACATTAAGAGGAAATACCTATTCTAAATTTAAAAGGATGGATAAAGTTTTGGCATTAAAATGCTATAGTTTGAACATGAATATATACATGAGTCATTAACATCTGGCTATCTCATGATCAATAAACAAGTGACATTACAGATGTTTGCACCTCAGGATGATGGAATCTGTGCTATTTTTTCCATCTATCTTGGAGGAACTGTGATGTGGACAGTAAATTCACAGGTGTGGAGTCCATGGGAAAGTCTGGGGTTCCGTGGGGACACAAAAGGTACTGTGAGGGCAGCATGGCAAGCCAGTGATGTCGCTGACTATAAATTTCAATCTCCTCAAAGAAAACCACCGCATTCTGATTGTATCAGGACCAAATAACAAAGTGTCATCATTCAAGCTGAATAAAACCCAGGAAATTGCACTTCAGCTGCTGAAGGAAGTGAGGTAGTGTCAACCTCAATGTTGCTATTCCAAAGGCCCCATGTTTCATCTGGAGGTAGGCTCGTTCCACCATTTTGCTTTGCCACTTTGATGCTATGAAGGTGAGGGCTGCTTAGGCTTTGTCAATGGTTCTCCCCTTGTATTTTATTGATTTCTATAAGATAACAAATATATTTTAATGATGGGATGTGATGGCCAGAATAGATTTTATCCAGTGATCTCTAACAAAATGGATGTCAGGTTGTCAAAGAAGATATTGTTCCAAACTAGAATGGATAGAAATAGAAGTAGATAAAAAAGATAATTGACAATAGATAGATGATAGATAGATAAAAATAGATAGATAGATGATAGAATAGATGATAGATAGATAGATAGATAGATAGATAGATAGATAGATAATTGATAGATAATAAGTGACAGGAATATACATGTAGATAGATGATAGATAATGTATAAGTATATAGATGATTGATAGACCTAAAAATAGATAGCAATAAATATATAAGTTGATAGATACAGATAGGTGATAAATATACAAACGAGTAGATAGATGATAGGTGGATAAACAAATAGTAGGTAAACAGACAGATGGGTGTGAGGCTGATTACACTCAAATAATAAAGAAACACCATGAACTGTGAGGTATATAGAGTCTGGGATTAAACATTTTCATTTTCATTTCTGCTTCACTCATGCAGAAACTGAGACTCAAAGTTAAAAATCTCGCCAGAGGTTCAGCCAAGCATGCCTAAGATTTCATCCATTTAGTTCTAAAATATCATAACAGTGTATCCTTAACTCTCTCTGCCCTCTTGTATTTTTTTCATACATAGAAATAATATTTTTAAAAGAAAACCTATTCTATCAACATATGTGCAGTTACATAGCATTCTCACACAGAACACACATGCACACGTGCACAAACATATGTGTGTGCACGCACACTAATAACATTTCCACAAAGATTCTCAGAGTCTCCTCCTCTCCTATGTCATTTGTTTTCACATTTCCTTTGTGATTACATGTTACTGTCGGAGGCTCATTTCCCTCTTCACACCACACGCCATGACAATCCCTTTGTAAAAGCCATGTGCTGTTTCCACAAGTAAACGTTCCCAACTCAGGAAGTCATTCACAGTGCAGCATATCACAGACAACCCTGCCCAGCCATCCCTGATTCACCAGAAACTCTTCCTTCTCATTAGATTATTTCTCCATTTCCATCCTGATGTCCCCATTAGTGAGCCCTCAGACAAGAAGCAGCTAATGGCTCTGGATATGCCATGTCAGACTGCCCCTTAATGTTGTTTTACTAATTTTTCCTGTTGCATACATTCTCTGAGTACCAAACAGCTTGGTTCACCGAATATCCTCTATATCTCACTATTCAGTAGAGATAAACTGCAAAGTTTGTCTTTTCTTCTACGAACTGAATGGATCAAATAGTTTCCAGTGTGTTTAATTCCTACTTATATTTCCTCTGTTCACACCATTTACAGGCTATAGATGGTGGGACCTGAAGAGAAGATTGAGGGCGGACTGAGATATAGGACCATTTCAAGAGTAGGCCTGTGTAAAGGGAAAACCGTTTCCCTGAAGACTTGGCTTTTAAGTCCTGGGAACATGTTTTCCGCACCCAGCAGTGTAGCCAGCGATGTGAGAGTCTTTAAGGAACTGTTAAAAGGAAATGTTTTTACTGAGATTTATTTGACTCATCCCAGACCGTAAATTCATTTTTTATCCCAGTTTTATTGTGGGCAGTAAATAAATGGAGTTGTGTCAGCAAGGCCCGTGAACGAATTGAAATTAGACTTAAGACATACTAATAACCTGATGTATTTGCTTGACTCTTAAATATGCTGTGTCCCAATCACCCTGAAGCCTACACACACACACACACACACACACACACACACACACACACACACACACATCACTATGCCAGCACCATGGTTATTTATAAGGCAGAACTTCATAGGGCTTGTCTAAATATGAGCAGATGGAGAAAGATATCAGTAAATAAATAATCACTGGGAAAAAATTAACATTTGCCTTTAATAGTTCTTTAGCTCTAACAGTTTTTTTGTTTGTTTGTTTGTTTGTTTGTTTGGTTGGTTGGTTGGTTGGTTTGGTTTGGTTGGTTGGGTTTTTTGTTTGTTTGTTTGTTTTTTAGAGACATCTGAGAAAATAAAACGACCAAAGTCACGGGAGCTTACTCTCAACTGGTGCCAATATTCTCCAGTGAGGAAGCAGTGGAGTCTGACTGGGTGGTCATGGAAAGTAAAAAATGACAAGACATCCACAAACAACATCAAGGGGAAAGCCAGGCAGAGGAAGGACTTAGTGGCCCCAGAGTTCACAGTTGTGGTCTTCAAAAGCGGTCCCAGCTCCACCCAATTCTCATCAGTTTACAACATAACAAGGACCCAGACACGTCCATGCAAATCTGACAGAGGTGTGGCACTGTCAGCAACACAAGCTTAAGCAGCAATTCACTTTGAACGATGTGTGTTCAGTCACTCTCTTAATGAGACCTACCCTCAGAACACCCTGGCCCCTGCCTCAAGCCTACCTGATTCTCAAGCCTAACGGTTCCCTGCCTTGTGCTGCTGTCACAGCCATCATATCAGTATCTTGATTTGCAATGCTTTTCCTCATGAAGTTTTACTAGAATTCCACTCAATAAGCCCTGAGGGCTCCAATGTGCAAGGCATTGTTCTGGAAACCAGAGGAGGGTACAGAGAGTGTCCTCCTGCTCAAATGAGAAAGAAGCAAACCCTTATTTCCATACAACTCTGGTCACAGTTTCATGCTGGGGTAATGAGAGACTAATATCTCAGGCGTCTTGGACACACGGTTCTATCTGCCAAGTATAATCCTGGTCCAATCAAGCCTGAAGATGGGCACAATTAACCAGCAGCACCTCCAGCCTCTGTGATAAGCAAGTGGGCACACGCATGCCAAGCAAATGGCTCCTGCATGGAATGCCAAGGACACCTGCTCTAAAGTCCATCATTTCTTAAAGTATGCATTCATGATGGGATGGTGGCTAGGGGTGGTGTTGAAAGATGTCTGTGCAAGAAACACCCCATGCTATGTGATCCTGCATAAGCAACTCTCCCTCTCTGATGTCTCTAGCCTCTTGTTATGTGAGTTGTAGAATCCTTTTCTCCCTCTACACTTCTGACATGGATCCTAAGTGTCTATGGAGATTACAGCTTGGGAAATAGATTTGTCCTGGCCACGTTGGAGCTCAAAAGTGCATTTGGTAGAAAATCTACAAGTATAGTATAAACAGAGAAGTCGGGTGATAGTCACTGGCTGCAGACTGGGAGAGAGTCTTTGACCCTCATCTCATCCGCAGTGCTCAGCAAGCAGCTGGCATTTAAAGTCCCTAGGAAGAAAAGGACTATAGACGGAGAGGATAGAGAAATGGAGAAACCAGGCAAATATCTGTGCAACCCAATGGTTTTTGTTTTATTTTGATCCCCCAAATTTCCTAACCTTCAGTGGCAATATGGATGCCTCTGCGTGTGTACAAAGGAACAAGCAGAAATGGATGGATGCGGGGCCTGTAGAAATGTCCTATGTCTTAGTTAATGTCCCACTGCTATGAAGAGAAACCACGACCATGGCAACTCTTATAAAGGAAAGCATTAAATTGGGGCTGGCTCAGGGGCTTAGTCCATTATTGTCATGTCAAAAAGCATGGTAGCGGGCAGGTAGACGTGGTGATGGAGAAAGAGCTTATGAGTTCTATGTTACGGTAAATATTTTTAAAAAAGTATTTATTATCCCACTCTAGTTCTGGCTCCAGTGGGCCGCATGGCATCTGGGGGTACTTTCATCCCAGTCAACAAAGCGTCTCACCCAATAAGCTCCCGATTTCTAGGGCACACTGATGCCAGCTACTGTCTGAGCGTGGCAGCAGCTGCCCTCTTGCAAGTCTCTCGCTGTGGGCTCTGCTCACATGCCTAGCATCCGCCCCCTGTGGTTATAGTCACCACTCCCGGGAACCTGTAAAAATCAAAACTCAATAAGCTTATAATTTAGCAATCAGATTTATATCTTAAATTCTCATCCCACAAAAATGTCCACATAATAAACTCACAACCAATTGATAATGATATACACTGCCCACCTAGATAAGACAGATTGTCCTATAAAATCTATCCCTTAAGAAATATCCATAACGACCTGTGGCCATTTAAGGTCACAAGGATCTGGATCATTCTTCTCTATCTCCTTCTTGGTTCTTGCTTGCTTTTTCCTCTCTCCTGCCTGACAAAAACTCTGTCCCCACCTTACTTTTGCACTGCCCCATCATAGGCCTTGCCTTATTTTTGCTTGCCGTCACCTGCATATAGACACCAACTATAGTTCTAGATTTGTGTCTGCAGGCAGATAGGAAAAGAGAGTGACATTGGACTTGTCTTAGACATTTGAAACCCCAAAGCCCATCCCCAGTGACAAACTTACTCCAACAGGGCATACCTACTGCAATAAGGCCACACCTCCTAATGCCTCTCCCCAAGCATTCAAATATGACTATGGGGGCCATTCTTTTCCAAACTACCACATCCAATAAACAGAGGATCTGATTTCAGATCCTCAATAAAATCGGGGTAGTGGCACATCACCAATCCTAGCTCCAGGGAAGAGGAGACAAACAGATCCTGGAACTCATGGGTTAGCACCAGCAAATAAATGAGCTCTAGGTTCTCAAAACATAAGATGGAGAGCAACTGAGGAAGACACCTGATGTTGACCTCCGGCCTCTACATCCATGCACAGACCCACACAAATGTGCCACAAGACAGAGAGAAATTACTGGACAGAAATAGTTGAAGACTACAGCCAGAGATGCAGGAGGAAAACCATGGTGTCGCCCACTCCTGGACAAAGGGGAGGGTCCAGTCATGTCAAGAAGTCAATCAGCAAATGACAAAAGAGATCCTAGAGGCTAGAGTGACAAAGAGGTGTTTCCCCTTGCAAAGGCAGTTTTTGATCCTACCCACTCCCATTCATTCTCGTGGTGAAGTCCTCCCTGGAGAGGTGTGGCGGGCATAGAGGACGGACGCAGAAATGTGAGGCTTGAGGAAGGTGCTAGGGCCATCGATACATTCCAACATGGGTAATGGAATCGGCTAAACCAGCCCCATCCCACTCCCCCAACAGTTTGGAAACTAAAGCTAATAGTAAAAGCATTCAATGTGCTCCTGTTGGCTGAAACCTAATTACCTTGCTTCGCCTTACAATGCCGCCCTCCAGTTAATGAAATCTAGTGTTGGAACAAACTGTCTATGTGGGATGATGGTGGCTGCATTTCTGGATTTGAGGATTATTTTTCCACATTATATTCCTTTCCCTACCCCAAGCCTGGGAGTGAGAGGGGTGGTGAGGGATTGAGGTGGGGGGGAGGGGTAAAACAACCAAAAGAAAAAAAAAAAAAAAGACAGGACTTCAAACAGTCCCCAAACCCAAACAACAAAAACAGCAATCGCTGTATTTCAAAGCCAGTGCAAATTAGACTAAACGGCTGCAGAAGCCAAATGGAAATCGTAATTCTTCCAGTCCTTGCAGCTCAGACACATGTAATAGGCTTGGCAAGGAGTCAAGGAAAACAGGGGCCAAGCCTCAGCATTTTTCAAAAAAATCTAAGGCTGTTGGCTATGCGGAATCTAGATTTCTGTACCGCTCAGGGTGGAACCGCTAATCCAGTCCTGCCGGTCTGGTCCTATTACGGGTTGAGGCAGGACTCTGGACCTCCTGGAGAATGGAAAGCCCAGGACAGGACGGATTTGTTAGTGAGAACTGATGTCCTATAAATGCAGGGAAGAACTTGGGTGGGGAAGCCTGCAAAGCACCAAGGAGCAGGAGACTCCAACAGCCTCCTCTAGGGCAATGGAACGTAGTGTGAGGAGACTGCCGGGAGGCCGTCTGATTATGTCTACAGAGAGCCCTGTGAGGGGAAGGACCTCTGTTCAGAACGTTCGCTGGCCATTCTCCATTACATCTCTGCTCAGTCTTCCGGCCGCCTGCTTCTTTGAAGAACGGAAGATCTGCAGATTCAAGGGGTTTGCCACTGCCACACGAGCAAAAGATGAGAGTCTGAACTTGAATCTGAGACTGCTCACCGCAAAGCTAGTGCTTGGGGGTTACCAAGCTTTCTATGAAGTGCCAGATGGCAAATGTATTATCAGACTTTTTTAACCCAAGAGCTTTTCTTGATTGTGCTCTTTTAGCCCAAAAGTGTCATAGAGCCATAAGCCATAGGCAATCAGATAACGGTGGCTGTGTTACAATAAAACTTTATTTACAAAAATAAGTGGTGAGCTTATTTTGGTTCACAAGCATACATGATTTAGCCATTATTACACATATATATGTATACGTACATACATGTATACATATACACGCATACATATACTTTTTAATTTTGCAAATGAAAAAGAATATGACCTAGGCAAATGGCTCAGAGAGTAAATTACTTGCTATGCAAACATGAGGACCTGAGTTCCCAGAGCACCTATATAAAAGTTGTAGGCACTTGGCAGAAACAGAGACTACTGGATCATGAGGCCTTACTGGCCAATCAGTTTAGCCAAAACAGTGAATTCTAGATATAGTGACTCTGTCTGAAAAAAGAATAAGGTGGAAAGTCTTCATATACACCTTCACAGTGAGCATAAGCACATGTACAAATATGTCACACACACTTACACACACACACACACACATATATGTGTATATATATATACACATAATGTAAGTGTATGCACACACAAATGCTCACAGACACCTGCATACACACATGCACCCAAAGAATATGACAATTTACTAGCATAGGGACCACAATATGTCAGAAGAGTTAAAGCATAAGTTTTGTGTAGACAGTCCTGAGTAGAGATCTGGCATTATTCCCTACCTTGTCTGGATATCCAGGACAAATTCTCTAACCTTTTTTCAGTTTCTGTCACCTTTGTATTAAATAAAGATAAAGCAAAATCTTCCTCCAGTATTAGTACAAAAATCATATTAGAGCATTCATTTTCTTAGTGTAGACCTTGAATTATATTAAACATTTAGCAAATACTATCTGCAACTATTTCAATGGCTATTCAACCGTCAACAATTTTGCAAGGTAAACTTTATCACCTGCCCAGCCTGGATGAGGACAAGACTTTGTAAGGCTGAGGGGGAGGCCAGTAATCATATAGCTGAGTACAGGAAATGGGTTGAAAGCTGAATTCTCTGAATACAGAGCTTATTATATCCTACTCCAATGTGGAACTAAAGAAATGCCCAAAGACTTGTAAAGACAGCATGAACCAAAAGCCAATACCAAAGAATGAATATAGCTCTGACCCACCTTAGGGTTCCCTGATATGATGACTGATGTGGTCAGCTTGATAGGAACAAGGAGAGAAACTTCTGGGCATGTTGTGAAGGATTGTCTGATTAGATAGATTGGCACAGACGCACCTTAACTGTGAGTGGCACCACTTCATGGGCTGGCATCTCGGATTAAATAAAAAGAAGAAAGTACTCTGAGCAGTAGCCCTCACTGCTCTCTGCCCCTGACTGTGGATGCCATATGAACTGTCCCCTCAGCTCCTCCCTGCATAGCTTCCCTGCTATGTGGACTGGGAGTCAAATGGCCCCTTCTTACCAGACCTGGCACTGTGGTTGTCTTTTCTCACACTTAGCCAAAGAGTAACAAGTCACCCACAGATCCCCGAGGATCATTCCCCAGAGCTCTTGCCTCTTTGGGGGTCAGTCTTACAGTGCAGCTTGCTAGAGACCATACCTTTCATTTTGACACTCTTAAAATTGCAGCCTCCATGAGAAAGCTGATTCCTCTGGGAGTGTTCGTAGCTGCAAAGCTTGAAGGCACAGAGCTGTCTCCGATTGTCCTCCTACTGATTGGCCCACTAGAGCAGGCAAAGGAAAATGGCGTTTGTTCTTTCTCCCAGGGAGAGAGCAAGGCCACCCTGCAGTTCAGATCTTTCTGGTAGTTCCCTAGTAAACAAAGAAAACTAGCCAGAAAACTCCAGCAGAAAAGCTTTAAGGTCTTAATCAGAAAAACAATATATAGACTTTGAAAAATTACTGCCCAGCTTAAATTCTGGACAGGTGCCCCATTTGTAGTGTACCATCAAGGAGGTGGTTTATGAAAAGATAAGCTTACATTTTCGTAACTCTTGAGCCTGATATCTGAAATACAAGAGTCAGTAGGGGTTCTGCTGGGGTTTTGCAAGAGAAACCCCATCTCCTGCTTTTTGATTCTCTGGTGGTACACTGTTATTCTTGGTCATATCAATTCTAGTCTCTGTCTTCATTTCCACAGTGTGCATGTGTCTTCCTATGAGGATGCTTGTCTTTGGACTTAGAACCCAGATGATAGATATATAGGGACCCTTTCCTAAATATCCACATATTTGAGGGTAGGTATCAGGACATGGACATGTCCTTATAGACTTATAGGAGACTTAATCAGTTCACTATAGAACTAAAGACGTGGGCTAGGGAGATGGTCCAGCTGTAGAGTAATTGTGATGCAAGGGAGAAGACCAACCTGGTTAATGGCTTTGCAATCCACTTAAAAGTAAATGTTCTGTTTAAGTGATATAGTGATGGACTGGGTGTTGAGTATATCATGTTTTATAAATTGTAGAATAGTAATAACTGTACTCAATTTATATATAAGTGAAAAGGCTTTTTAACTGGACAAAAAGGGGGAAATGTTGTGGTTTGCCCTGGAGTTATCTGTATTTTGATGCTAATTCCACTGCCCCAAGGACAGCTGCCTAGTCAAGGACTCAGGAATCAGGTGACTTCACTAGAACCTTCTCCCCATTGAATTTGTAAAATACAGGTGAGGGGCAGGCACAGGATAGAAGGAAGCCTGTCATTGGAGGAGAAGGAAGGATGGGTGGGAGAGAAGTTTGAAGGAAGAGGAGGAGAAGGAGAGAAGCCGTGGCAGAACAATGGAGGCTGACGTAAAGATCTCGCTCTGTGTATTTACAGGTTGTTTTCAGTGTTCTTAAGGGATGGATGGTACTGGGCTTTGTATGTTTAGGTGGGCAATTCTATCTTATCAATTGAAAAAAAAGTGAAATGTAGTAGCATCTAGAACCCCAGTTCTCCTACGGTGAGATAAAAGGTGGAGGCAGGGGAATACCCATCTAGCTAATTTGGGATACACAGAGGCAAAGAACAAAAGCTTCAGAAAAAGTGTTAGTTTTCCTCTGACTTTGGGATAAGTATGAAGGCACATGTGCTACAAACTGGTAAGGAAGGGGAATAGCGCGCAGAGACACCAAGCAGGACTAGACAACGACTCTGTGCTTCTTTCTTTCTTCCCATGAGAAGTTAAGCAATTCACTTCCGAGTTTCTGTACTCAAAGCAGTAGAGCTGAGCCTTCAATCTAACCCTCCCATGCTGGCTGTTTCTTCTGGTATTTTTCCATTCCTTCCTCCAACAAAGTAAGCACACCTCTAATTCTCTACCCACTATGTTCCTACCTGGTCTGATTAGAGCAGCCCCAGCCAGCCCCATGAGATTGTGCTTTTACAAATTACACCATGCTGTCGTGGAGAGCACAGCATTCAAAGACCACAATCTTGGTTAATTTCATTAATTTTGTTTCCTCCACCCTTTCTGCTCTGGTGCCAGCTTTGGGGCTTCCAAATGGACACAGCAAAAGCTTAACTTGAACTATTGTGGCTGAGGATAAAAGAGAAAGGTCTCTGGCCCATTGTTTTCCAAAGATCTATTAACCAACAGAGACAATGGGAAGGAAGAAAGAAAGAAAGAAAGAAAGAAAGAAAGAAAGAAAGAAAGAAAGAGAAAAGGGAGGGAGGAGAGGAAAGGGACATGGTGAGAGGGGGAAGAGGGAGGAAGGGGGAAGAAGGGGAGGGGGAAGAAAAAGAAAGAAGGGAGAAAGAAAGAAAAAAAGAGAGAGAGAGAGAGAGAGAGAGAGAGAAAAGAAAAGGAAAAGAAAAGGAAACAAGAGCAAGAAGAGGCAAAGGAATTCAGTGTCAAACCTTTGGACTTTTACAGAAAGTTGATGGCGTGTGTATTATGTTTCAAACTCTATGAGAGCACCTACTAATTGTAAAATAAAGTGTCAATCAATGAATATCTGAGCAACTGTTACTCATTCCTGACTGTGTAAGAGAAGCTGATAACTGAAGGTTCAGTTGGCATTCCTTTGTCCACCCACCAGCCGTGATGGCACTTTGGTCCGGAATGAATTAACATGAGCTCACTACTACAAGAATTTTCACCTGGAACAGCAAAAGCTAGAATATGTTTACCCCTCTGGAAACCTTGACCATGTGGAAGGAGGATGTTATCCTTCCAAAGATTTGACCACACTAACATAAACATGCCCATTGGGGTTCCTGGCTGTAAAAACTCAATAAGGCCTTGCAATTTACTCTTGAAAAAGCTGTAATTTTTTTTCTATGTCATTGATGTATGTAGTTTATTTTTGCTGTGATCACAAAGAAATTCTCTTTGTCTATATGGAGTGAAATATTTAATAAAGCCACATACTTAATGGACAATATGTGTGTGTCGTGGTATGTTCTTTTAATTAAAATTTTAGTTGTTGGTAAAGGGCTCATGGTGATCTAAGGAAAGGCAACTAAATGCAGAGTGATTAATACAGTGCCAGATGTGTAGAAACTTCTCATATGTGGCAACTATTAGTTTTAAGCAGACCCAGCACGTTGTTTAAGGCTGTAATAATTCATCTTTGACAAGTTTACTTGAGTCGGAATCGCTGAGGAGGCATGCTTCAGGGAGTGTCGATGAGGGGTTTATAAAGAGGGTGAACGAGGGAGGGAAGGGCCACTTGGAAGGTGGTGGCAGCATCCCATGGGCTGAGAACCTAGACTGAAGAAACTGGAAAAAAAAAAAGGAGAAAGCAAGCTGGGTAGCAATATTCACCTCTTTCTCTGCTTCCTGACTATTGACACAATGTGGCCAGATGCCTTCTCCTTCTATTATGTCTTCCTGATCATAGTGGACCACATCTCCTCAAAATATAAGACAATATAGACCCTCCCATAAGAGTTTTTCAGGCATTGGTTATATCAATAGCAAAGTTATCAAATGCAGACTGGAACTATGCTACAAGATGTCACCAGATGTTAAATTCAAAAACATGACAGGTGTGCTATGTCTGACTGTTCTATCTCAATTCAACATAGTTCTTGAAACTCAGTGATGAGTCTCTCTTAGCCCATCTTCCATTCTCCATATGTGGAATGAGTACACTATCCTGGTCAACAGATCCAGGTCCAAAGAGTCCCATAGTGTTGTATATGTCACACCTCTGGCCTGAGCTTTGGAATTTTCATCAGAGAAATGGAGTTTGTGAGCCAACTGGGCTCTGCAGTTCATGCTGGTGTGCGTAAATGTCAGTGATTCGATGACTCCTTGTTCAAATCCATAAATCTTGTTAAATTACACTGAAGCTGGAGTCATCGTGCTGGGCTCATGGGGCTATTTAAAGATTAACTTGATCCTTGGTTCCAATGTGCTTCTCAATCTAATGAAGGAAAGGGGACCTACCAATCAAAGGGAACAAAATGAAACCTAACTGAAGAGTTAAATAATCACACATTGCTTCATGACTCTATGAAACTCCAAACGAGAAACTGCTTCTCAGAAATAAATGGTCCAGATCATGGGGCATTGAATAACCAACTGCACAGAAAGCAGAGTCACCCTATCAGCTTATTATATAGGTACGATATCATTGGAACATAGCCATCCCGTTACTGAAGAATGTCTATGGTTAACTTCAGGCTATAGCAGCCGTGTTGAACACTTTTAAGAGAGGTCATTTAGTTTGTTCTTCTCATCTTTCCCTCTGAAGACAAGTATAGCAAGCCCCAGTTGAGATGAAAAGATATACCGTGCATCTTCCAGAGCATCAGCAGTGTAGGAAGGCACCCTGGAAGAAAGTGATTGGACACGGGATATAAGTACTAACCAGGTAATGGGAAGGCACAAAAGAGAAAATGTCTGATTGTTATAGATTCCTAGAGCTAGAAATAACTTCACAGGCAGCTTGCTATCAAGATGGGATCTTCTTTGGCTCATACCTGGATGAATGGACCCTGGGAAGAGAAGCTTACTCTCAAAGAGAGAGCAAACATTTGTGCAGTACACCATGAGGATCACTATGGCCCATCTTAGCCATGGGACTGTGGAAATAGGAGGTGCTTCCTATCAGGAGACTGAAACCATCTTCCCTGGTAACTTCTGCTTGTTGCTCTTCAGATTTTTGGAAACAGAAGACAACTATCTCATCTCTTTACAAGATGAAAGTTCACGTGGAACAGTTCTCCTGAATCATTATAAGACACCCAGGCATCCTTGCTGGCCTCCTCTTTCTACTTGAGATGCCTATCTTCAAGATAGCCCCACAAGCCAACCTTGTTGCCATGGGAATTTATCTTCAGTGGCTTCATCATGTCTTCCTGAAATATTTCCCTCTACTGTGATGGATTTGTTAGACTCCTGGTTTTGAACTCAAGTAGACCCTCACACAAATTCCAGAATCTCTTTTTTATACCTCTTTCATTGTTCCGTCACAGACTGCGGTACTGCAACGACAGCTGGAGATGAGGTTGCAAAGAGCTTAAGACATAGTTGACTTCTCAGTTTACTTTTCCTGCTAGGTAGTCACTTCAGCTAATGAAGTCTGACAGCGCAGGGAAATTGCTCCACAAAGTAAGCTTCATTCTTTGCCAAAATTCCATTTGTTTCTTTCTTTTAAAAAAAAAAATTCTACAATCTCTCTTTCTGGGAAAAGTCATTTCCTAACCTGCCTTGCAGAACATCCTGAATCCAACTGAAAGATGCTCTTCTGGGTTTCATGACTCGCTCTATGCTCATTCTGTGGTGCCTATGAGCAGTGCAGGCTGCTTGTCTCCACTCCTCTCACCTGGTCATTTCTCTTGACTTCCTGTGCCTTCCTATCTCTTCGGAACAGTACAGAAGACTCTGATGCTTAAGTTATCCTGCAGGACTATGAACCCAGCAGTACTCCATAGCCAGGACACCCGTGAGGCCCACAGGTTCTAGGAGTCTCCATTTTTATGGCCTACTTGGCAATGACATTTGATATTACATAATCTTATGGAATCACAAAATGCTAGTCTTGAATTCCTTTAAAACATTCATATATGGGCCATATAAAAACAAGATATTTGGTTCCATAGGTGTCTTAGTATTTCTATTCCTACACAAGCATCATGACCAAGAAGCAAGTTGGCGGGGGGGGGGTATTCAGCTCACACTTCCCCATTGCTGTTCATCACCAAAGGAAGTCAGAACTGGAGCTCAAGCACGTCAGGACGCAGGAGCTGATGCAGAGGCCCTGGGGAGATGTTACTTACTGGCTTACTTCCCCTGACTTGCTCAGCTTGCTTTCTTATAGAACCCAAGACCACCAGCCCAGGGACGGCACCACCCACAATGAGTTGTGTCCTCCCACCTTGTCCACTAGTTGAGAAAATGCCTTACAGCTGAGTCTCATGAAGGAATTTCCACAACTGAGGCTCCTTTCTCTGTGATAACTTCAGCTTGTATCACTTGACACATGAAACCAACCAGTACAATTGACCCCTTGTCAACTTGACACACAAACACATCACTATTAAGCCTCAACCCTTACTTTCTTATTCATCCCCAAGATCTAAATAACTTTAAGAGTCCCACGGTCCTTACATATCAAAAGTTCAATTCCTTTAAAATATCCAATATCTTTTAACATTCAAAGTCTTTTTAAAATTCAAAGTCTCTTAACTGTGGACTCCACTAAAATACTTTCTTACTTCAAGAAGGAAAAGTATCAGGGCACAGTGACAATCAAAAGTGAAATCAAGCTCCAACTGTCTAATATCTGAGATCCACTCACCATCTTCTGGCTCCCCCAAGGGCTTGGGTCACTTCTCCAGCTCTGCTCTTTGTAGCACACATCTCATCTTCTAGGCTCCAGTTGCCTGTACTCCACTGTTGCTGCTGTTCTTGGTGATCATCTCATGGTACTGGCATCTCCAAAACACTGCTGTCTTTTGGTGCAACCAGGCACTAGTAGAAGCATGTGTGTGAGTTTCAGTGTGGGCTGAGGAAACGCCCATCAAGCAATTAGTGTCAAAGTCATGATAGTCAACGCCAAAATATACAGCTCGGCACCCCAGAATCTGTGACGATGTTACCTTATGTGACAAAAAGGATTCAGCACATGTGATTAAGTTAAGGAGATTGTTTCAGAGTGAGCGAATGGGCCAGTGCAATTCCACTTTAAAAGTAGATCCTTTCTCTACCTCCTCCAGAGGGGTCCCTGTGCTCAGTTTGATGGTTAGCTGCAAGCTTTCTCATCTATATCAGTAAGGCTCTGATTAAACACTTAGAGAATAAAAGGGCAAGGTAAATAGTAACACAACAAAGCATTAAAGCCAAGGGCGGGATGGGTTAGCAATTCTGAAATCACAATGCACTGACTGATATTAACTAGTTAAGGTAAAAGGTTACAGACCAGCAGAGGGTGAATGCTAAAAAATTCTATGTGGTATCAGGCCAATGTTCAGTACATGAATATTAACTCATAATTACCTCATATAAATCAAGTTGATAATATATGTTTATGGATATGTATATATTTATCCAGATTGGTATACATACATGCATCTCTTTTGTTTGCCAACCCTTCAGACCTATAGCTATCAGCAAACCAATAACAAAGAGCCCATTTATTAATTGGTCAGGATTATCCAGAGTCATAGAACTTGTGGGTAGTCTCTATATAGTAAGGGAATTTGTTGATGACTTACAGTCTGTAGTCCAACTCCCTAACAATGGTCAGCAGCAGCTGTGAATGGAAGTCCAAGGATCTAGCGGTTGCTCAGTCCCACAAGGCAGGCAGAGTCTTCCTTCTTCCAATGTCCTTATGTAGGTCTCCATCAGAAGGTGTGTCCCAGATTAAAGGTGTGTACCACCACGCCTGGATCTGGGACTTGCTTTGTCCCAGATGACCTTGAACTCAGAGATCTTCTTGTCTTAAGTCTCCTAGGATTCATAGCCACTGGGCCTCAAGATCTCCATGCCAAGATCCAGGTCAGAAACTTGTATCTCCCAGCCTTGAGATCAGGATCACAGGTGAGCCTTCCAATTCTGGACTGTAGTTCATTCCAGATATAGTCAAGTC